>NC_133361.1:83472865-83519681 GCF_049309525.1 Garra rufa
AATACTTGCTATTGTTTTGAGGGAAAGTTCGGCAGCTGCGCTACACTATGAGCGAACACTGAAGTATAAAGAAGATACACAGTCTAGTCTAGAAGTGGGTGCAATGTTGTAAACTAGCAGCCAGCTAACACTAAAGGTCACTGCATACTGAGTTCGAATTTTGCGTTAAAAAATATATTCGCCATCACGTTATTCAATCACACTTGCACTATGCCTCCGAAATTTTCGTCCGTCATAAAAAATCTTTTTTTTTTTTTTTGCATTTTTCGCATCCGTAGCATTTTGAGAGGTGTTTTGACAGTTCAGAGCCACCGTACAAGCGAACGCCAAAATCCAGAATTGCGTCTGTCAAGTTCATTCACTTTGTCCCGCTGCACAAAGCACTGTAAATGTCCTTGTACGCTGAGTTCGCAAAAATCAGTGGTCTTCTTTACAATATGTGGCTCCAGTAATGCTAGCAAAGCATCAAAGATTGATAATCCCGCAGTTTATTAATAAGGAGGTGTGCCTTAAAAGTATTCCCTCATCCCTCTGTTTCTCTTTTTAAGAAGAGAGTGGACAACAACATCGTTCTATTTCGTATTGTTTTGCTTTTTTTTCCGCAACTGATGAATTAATACGCATTAGACTCAGTGTGCAAGGTTTCTGTGCGTGATTTTTAGGATTACGAATACGAAAAAACGCATACGAAAATTTCGGACTCAGTACGCAATGACTTTAACACTGCTACACTGGCCGCGAACGGCGCAACAAGTTGCGTTTAAGCACGTAGATCCCATTATAATCAGTCATTCAGTAACTGAGCGCGAGCGCTACAGTAAACACATTCCGCGCACTTATGCTGCAGACAAGTTGACAAATAGATACAGAAAGTGCGCTTTGATGCATCCAGTGTAGAAATGGCATTAGGATGTGGCAGTCCATTTTCTTCTGCAAGTTTTAGCTCAAACATACTCGATTTAAAATCGTCTTAAGCAAACGCCCCCCCAAAAACACCTCAGCGCCCCCCTTTCAAAATTATTGCTTTCAGCCCCCCCCACCCCCCCCCCCCGATGCTCTCACAACGCCCCCGTTGAGAAACACTGGGTTAGAGTTATGAAAGTACATGCAAGTCTATTTTCTATCAAGATAAAGCACCAACTATCTCATAAACATCCTAAAAAAAGTCAGTTAGTACATAGCATGATCTTGGGTCTTTATAATACTTTGTTTTATTAATTCAGTGATTATAAAGATTTTTGCTTAGTGCAGTGTGTTCACTTGATTGGGACATTGTGATAAAAGAACACTCACTAATATATTTATCTTTAAACATCATGAGCTCATTGTTTTCTCCAGTATATAAAAATGGAATGGATAAATTAACTGCAATGAGTCAGTAGTTTAGGAAATGCAAACAATGAGCAAATGTCCATAATCACTTTACTTTATAAAATTAAAGTATTTATTGTAAAGACTCAAGATCATGGTCTGTTTTGACATTGTATTGGCCTCTTTATGAGATATCTGATGGTACTTCACCTTGAAAGAGAATGGACTTGCATGTACTTTCATATTTCTAACCTACTGTACGTCAGCACCCGTATACAGCCAAAAAAATGTGAGATAAACTGTATTTACGGTTAACGATATTCATACTGATAATACCAGAACAATCAGTCATCTGATAACAAGATTCTTCTGATAACAAGATTTCAGGTCTGGAGGTATGCAGTTATGCATTGAACATGACTACAATATGACTCTGAGAAGTATGAAAAGAGAAGTATGAAAGTGGAGTTATCACAAGAAGTGGATGCTGGTTTCTTCACAGTCATGTGACAGGTAAAACCAGATGACTTTCTACAGTAACACCAGTTTCCAGTAAATCACATTATTTATGAAATATATGAAAAGATTGAAGTTTTTTTTTTTCTTTTTAGAAAAATACCTTGTATTTTAAAATAAGGAAATAATTCCTACAGAGAACATCTCTGATGAGTAATGAGCCCAAATTGTTACCATGGTCATTATTCCACTTTACAGTTCACTCCAGATTTTAAGAATGCACACTGAAGGAAAGAGTTGAACTTGTCCTATTTAACAGCTCTTTACATAGAGAGGATCAACAGTTTGTAAAATCTTTAACTTTATCCACATGAGCGTAGCTTGTAGGAGGGCCAGGGGCGACTTAACTAAATATTTTATAAAGAATAATAAGAAATATATATTTTCAACTGAGAAGTAAATATGCATACAATGTAGTTAATCGTGCATTTAAATACATTTAAAGAGGTCATCGGATGCCTATTTTCCACAAGTTCATATGATTATTTAGGGTCTTAATGAAAAGTCTCTAATATTTTGGTTAAAAATACTTTGGTTAAAAATTCTCAATAGTAGTGTAAAAAAACTTCTGCTGCGGGTGAAGCTGCATCACGAATGATTCACACAAACATAGATGCATATGTAGATAGGGATCGGCGCTTTCCTTTTAAAAATGAAAGTAAGTTGTCCTCTGCGTCTTCAGCCGCTCAAATGTCGGGAGTAAATGACTACTGCTATATTCATTATTACATCCAACAACAGAACACCTCAATCGCTCAATTAGAGTTTTCCTCTGTACCTGAGTCGACACAATGACAATTGTATTGGGACTGTTTCAGCTCGGTGAGGGCGGGTCTACGTTAAGGCGCTCATGTCAATCAACTGTGTTTCGTCACAACGACAAGAAGCTGAGAATGACCTGATTTTAAAAAGGGATATTACTTTTAAAGATTACCACTGGGTGGATTTTTATCATTGTAAGGTGGTTGTGTACACAAACTGAAAACACACATTAATGTTCAAACAACATGTAAGAGTGAGTTTTGCATCCGATGACCCCTTTAAATTGTTACTGTAAGTATACTAATTTTTACACCAGGCCAGCAGAGGGAGCCTTGCCCCTCACTGACTGTTGCTGCTCCCTCTGCTGCTTCACAGGTTACTTCCAGTTTGTCAGCCATTTAAGCAATCCCATGACACACACACCCCGCAAAGTATTGTTTTGCATTAGCTAACCTTACCAAGTGTTTTCCATGTTTCCAAGTTTCCTAGCCTTGTTGTTATTCATAGTTTCATAGTTTATTCTCGTCTTGTTTTCCCTAGTCCTAGTCTAGTTTTATTTCGGCCTTGTTTGTTTGTTTTATTTGTCACTTTGGATTGCCCTTCTGGATTTCGACCCACGCCTGTTTTACGGACTACGCTTTTGGATTATCTTCGTTGTTGCTGTTTGCTGTTGTTTGACCCTGCATGTTCGACCACGTTTTTAAATAAAGCTTTGCATTTGGATCCACCTCTCACCGCCTCTGTAACACTAATAAATCAAGTCAAATTAATAATGCCTCCCTCAATCTCATTAGCGTAACAAGTTGTTGCATGATGAATCTGCATTTTGGCGGTAGGCTATAATGCTTGCCTGCTGTGTGGCATAAAAGGATATTCAGCATTTTTGTTTGTTTGTTTGTTTTTTGCAATATAGGCTAGCCAATTTAGTGTTTGATGATCCGGACCAGGACAATCAGATAAAGGTGATCAACAGGATGCAGCCATTTTAGTGGCTCAGTAGCGGCTACTTTTATGTAGACCATTTACATCCAAATGTTATTTCATTTACTAAGAAAAAAAAAATAGATATTAGAATATAAATTGTTTAATCATATAAGACAAGACATATAAACTTGTTAGATGCAAAGTGTTTATGTCCCTACCAATGTGCATTTGAACTTGAATCAAGCCCAACAAATGTCTGTTTTAAAACAGTGGATGTGTAATTAACTCTTTGATTACTATGTAAAGCCAAGAACATGCTGTTTGTAGTCGGCAGAGAAAAGTTGCATAGTGTGTGGTCACTTAAGATTATAATCTTAGAATTCAAGAACCAGTCATTTTCACAAAGATTGTTTAAACATGTTTAATATTTCCGACTGACACCAGCTATTGTATGCGGCTATGCAAGGGACATGCTTTCACTGTCAAACATCATTCATTTTGTAATTTGGTCAAAAAAAATTCTTGATTACAAGAAAAATACTGATTGTTCTTTCTCTTGTCATTCAGAAGTTAACACAGCAAATTAAAATAGTTTAGTTTTGCCATCAAAGAAAGTATTGCCTTAATTATGTCAGTGATTCTCTCATTTTAAAGATTATCAATAATTATTTTATTTCAATCTGCAATCTAATAAAGTTAAAGGCATAGTTCACCCAGAAATGAAAAATTATTTTTAACTCAAACCATTGAAGTCTGTCAGTCATATAAAGGCAGTCAATGATTACCAAATCTTTAAGAGTAAAAAAAAAATAAAAAACTTATACAGACAAAACCAAATTAAACCCTGTGGCTTGTGACGATACATTGAGGTCTTAAGACACAAAATGTTCGGTCTTTGCAAAAAACTGAACAGTACTTCTATCATTATTTAGCTCTGATCCATCGCAATGTTGTACTGTGGAGTGTCTAAGTGGAGTCATTAAGTTTGTGCTCTTTTCTGACTGTGAAAGACTAAAATCTGTTCCAGTCGATATGGATACATTTGTTAAGTGTGCTGAGGTAATAGAATGTTTTTCACACAGCAACGCTAAGGCTGGGTCTGCCTCCTCCAGGGGCAGAGCTTGCAGGTTAACCACCTGGTCCCAAAAGGGAGTGGTGGGAACCTTGGGCACATAACTGGGCCGGGGTCTCAGGATGATGTGAGAGTAGGCCGGCCTGAACTTAAGGCACGTTTCGTTGACAGAGAACACATGTAGGTCCCCCACCCTCTTGATGGAGGTGAGCGCAGTCAGTCAGGAGCAAGGTCTTAAGAGACAGGAATATAGGCTCGACTGAATCCAGCGGCTTGAAGGGGACCCCCTGAAGGCCCTTGAAGACAATGGAGAGATCCCAAGAAGGGGATGAGGTGTGGTCTAGGGGGGTTCACCCTTCTCGCACTTCTCAGGAACCTAACGACCAGGTGATGCTTCCCCAGGGACGCTCCGATCATGGTACGCTGCGGTCGCAGCAACATATACTTTAAGAGTGGAAGGGGTGCTGCCGAGAGGAGCGTGTGGTCGGCGAACCAGGTCCAGGTGGGCCAGAGCAGCGCAACCAGCAGGACCTGCTCCTAGTCCTCCCTGATCTTGGACAGTGTCTGTGCAAGGAGGCTCACTGGGGGAAAGGCTTACTTGGGCCATGGAGGCCAGCTGTGTGCCAGCGTGTCCCTGGCAAGGGGGGCCACATTGGGGGAGTATAAGAGCTGGCAATGGGAGGACACCTGGGAGGTGAACAGATCTATCTGAGCCATTCTCCAGGAAGGGTGAGGTGTCGTGAGAGAATATTAGCTGCTCGATTACGCTCTCCTAGAATGTGAAAGGCACACAGTGATTTGAGCCGTGTCTGACTCCAGAGGAGCAGATGGCGGACGAGTTGAGACATGCAACGGCAGTGTAGACTCCCCTGGTGGTTGATGTACGCTACGGTTGCAGTGTTGTCTAAGCGGACGAGCATGTTCTTGTCATACAGCATCGTAAGAAATCGACGTAGCGCAAGAAGTACTGCTAGCAACTCCAGGCAACTGATATGCCACAGCAGTCGAGGTCCAGTCCAGGAGGCCGAGGCTGCTTGCCGATTGCTTGCCCCAGCCTATCATGGAGGCATCTCTGTTGATTACAACATGCCTGGACACCTGTCCTAAGGGCACTCCGGCCCGTAGGAAGGCAGGGTCCAACCACAGGCTGAAAAGGCTGCGACACTCCGGGAAAAAGTACCGTGGTGCCATGCACATCTCGGGACTCGATTGTGAAGCCAGAGCTGAAACGGTCTCATATGAAGCAAGCCCAGTGCCGGAACTGCGGCTGCCATATACCTCAGGAGCCTCAGAAAGATTTTGAGAGGGACCGCTGTCTTGTGTCTGAATAGCTTCAGAAAGTTCAGCACTGATTGCGCACATTCGTTGGTGAGGCGCGCCGTCATGTTGACTGAATCAAGCTCCATGCCAAGAAAAGAGATCCTCTGCACAGGGGTGAGTTTGCTCTTCTCTTGGTTGACCCGAAGCCCCAGATGGCTGAGGTGCTGAAGCACCAGGTCCCTGTGTTCACACAACAGATCTCGCGAGTGAGCTATGATGAGCCAGTTGTGGGATGTACCAGTGGGATCAACTGGACGCTGACTGACGTGACCACGGAGGGGCAGCCCGGAGGGGGAAGGGACTGGTCCCAGAAGGAGAAGAGTTTTGGAGAAAAGTCAGGCTGCACGGGGCAGCGCTTACCTTCTTCCCTGGTTCCCGCGCTGGCGAATGCAGGCTCTGAGTCCGAGGAGGCATAGCGTCGCTCAGGAACAGATCTTGGGGCACTAGACCCAGAGATTTTGGAAATTGCCTCTTTTTGTGAAAAGGTGGGTACCACCAACCCGTAGGCCGGCGGCATGAGAGTGCACAAAAGCTCCCGGCCCTCCCCTGGGAGTGGGGGCACAGATGTCATCGTCCCCTGAAGAGCAAGTTCCGCCATTTCCAGGTTGCCTGTGTCAGGGACGCTTTGCAGCCCAGCCGGTCCCTAAGCAGCAGGCGTAAAAGCCACAGGGGGGCGCCCTCGGAGACGGGTGTGCACCCAGCTGCCTGATGGTCTCACGCCAGGGCAAGATGTGCTTAATAGTCTCCGTCTGCTTCTGGACTGCCAAGAACTGCTGGGCGAAGTCCTCGAGAGTGTCACCGAGAAGTGCTCAATACTATCTTTGACCTTCATTATGTATGTTTTGATTATACTGTGTTGTAAATAAAATACAAATAATCCAAAACTCCATTATTCTAAAAATTAACGAGAGCAGATCCCGCTCTGTGCTTCATCCAACCTTAATTCATGCATGGCTTCTTTCTCCAAAAATGTTTTGATTTTCTCAAACAAAGCTTGTTCTTCTGAATGACTGGACATTGAAGACATTGTCAGAACTCTTGAAAGAGGTGGTCTGGTTATAAACTGAAGATGATAGCCCTGCGTCATTGTTGTAATGACCCAAATATAGTATGTGATGCCTTTTTCAGGCTGCTACATGGTCTGAAGGGTGGAGGAAGCACAGTGGATTCTGGGAATCCTCAGGAACAAGAAAGAGGCTCATCCCCTGATTAACACTTTGTTCAGACACAGTCTCAGAAAAGAGAGAATAGTCTAGGGGGCATTTACCTCTAGCACATCATTTAAAGCAGTAAAAGACTCATAGCTAGCTTCAGACATATCTGGTGCTGATAACCCTGGGCTAGAGTAGGGGTTATCATGTTGTAGGTGCTGAGCTTGAGCCCTCTAGAAGGGAAGCAAGGTCTTTAACTTGTTGTGCTAGAGCAGCAACTGTAGCAGTAGCAGCCACATCCTGTCTAGCACGCTTTGGCTGCGGAGTGCTGGTAGAAGAACTGCATTTGCTGTTAAAAAAATTGGCAATGTGCCTCCCTTCCATGAGGTGGGAGAATAAAGCAATTTGTGCAACATTCTGGCTGCTCTGGCTGCTCAGTCTATCTGAACACAGATATGCCCACTTATTTTAGACATGTTCTAAATAAGTGGCCAGTAACTATTGCCACAGATAGATGGTGCTGTAGTATGTGCTCCAGGGAGAGGCAGCAAGCCAGTGCAGCGCTGTACTTCAGGCTGTCTGTGGAAAACCTTGTTAGCATAAGCCGTGCAATACAGTATCGTGCTTTTGTTGTTCTTAAAAATACTGCACGCAGAAGATGACTTAAAGGGGTCATAGGATGCCCATTTTCTTTCATATATTTTAGATTCATTGCACACAACTGAAGTAGTTTAAGCCTTTTATTGTTTAAATATTGATGATTTTGGCATACAGCTCATGAAAACCCAAAATTCCTATCTCAAAAAATTAGCATATTTCATCCGACCAATAAAAGAAAAGTGTTTTTTTATACAAAAAAAGTCAACCTTCAAATAATTATGTTCAGTTATGCAATCAATACTTGGTCGGGAATCCTTTTGCAGAAATGACTGCTTCAATGCACCGTGGCATGGAGGCAATCAGCCTGTGGCACTGCTGAGGTGTTATGGAGGCCCAGGATGCTTCGATAGCGGCCTTAAGCTCATCCAGAGTGTTGGGTCTTGCATCTCTCAACTTTCTCTTCACAATATCCCACAGATTCTCTAAGGGGTTCAGGTCAGGAGAGTTGGCAGGCCAATTGAGCACAGTAATACCATGGTCAGTAAACCATTTACCAGTGGTTTTGGCACTGTGAGCAGGTGCCAGGTCATGCTGAAAAATGAAATCATCATCTCCATAAAGCTTTTCAGCAGATGGAAGCACGAAGTGCTCCAAAATCTCCTGATAGCTAGCTGCATTGACCCTGCCCTTGATAAAACACAGTGGACCAACACCAGCAGCTGACATGGCACCCCAGACCATCACTGACTGTGGGTACTTGCCACTGGACTTCAGGCATTTTGGCATTTCCCTCTCCCCAGTCTTCCTCCAGACTCTGGCACCTTGATTTCCGAATGACATGCGAAATTTGAACCCTCGTACGTGCTAACTTAGCTAACGGTAAAGTGCACACCCACTGTTTCTCTGGTGCTCGCGTTCTCGATGTTTCTTCAAAGATACCTGCCATCCTGAAGGACGATGTGAACGTCGGCGCGATCGTCCTGCACGCGGGCGTGAACGACGTCAGGCTGCGGCAGTCGGAGGTCCTGAAGAGGGATTTCGGGAGCCTGATCGAGACGGTACGCAGCACAGCGCCCGCGACGAAGATCATCGTGTCAGGACCGCTTCCCACGTATCGACGTGGACACGAAAGGTTCAGTAGACTTTTCGCTCTAAATGAATGGTTGTTGTCATGGTGTAAAGAACAGAAACTGCTCTTTGTTAATAATTGGAATCTTTTCTGGGAGCGCCCTAGGCTTTACCGCACTGATGGCCTGCACCTCAGCAGAGTCGGAGCAGAACTCCTGTCGGACAACATCTCCAGGACGCTGCGCTCCATTTGACTAGTAAGGAATTCTTCTAATAGTTGCGATGATGGCTTTTGTTATGCACATTTAAACGATAGTACTGGTGCTGTCCAATCTATAAAGACTGTGTCTGTTCCTCGAATAGTGAGGTCAAAACAAAAATTTTATGCAGGATCTAGAAAAAATCTAATCGTGATTAAACCAGAAAAATGCGCAATAAATGAACAAAAACAATTTTTAAAGCTTGGGCTCCTAAATATTAGATCACTCACACCCAAAACACTTATTGTAAATGAAATAATCACAGATAATAGTTTTGATGTACTCTGCTTGACTGAAACTTGGCTAAAACCAAATGATTATATTGGTCTGAATGAGTCTACTCCACCAAACTACTGTTACAAGCATGAGCCCCGTCAGATTGGACGTGGCGGTGGTGTTGCAACAATTTATAGTGATATTTTCAATGTTACTCAGAAAACAGGATACAGGTTAAATTCATTTGAAGTACTCCTACTTAATGTCACTACTCTGTCAGATATGCAAAATAAATCTCTCCTATCTCTTGCTCTGGCTACTGTGTATAGACCTCCAGGGCCGTATACAGATTTCCTAAAAGAATTTGCAGATTTCCTTTCTGACCTATTGGTTAATTTAGATAAAGCATTAATTGTTGGAGATTTTAACATTCATGTTGATAATACAAATGACGCGTTAGGACTTGCGTTTACTGACCTGTTAAACTCTTTTGGAGTCAAACAAAACATCACTGGGCCCACTCATCGTTTTAATCATACACTAGATCTAATTATATCGCACAGACTTGATCTTACTGATATAGATATCGTACCTCAAAGCGATGATGTTGCCGATCATTTCCTCGTATCGTGCATGCTGCGTATTACTGATGTTAACTATATAGCTCCGCGCTATCGTCTGGGCAGAACTATTGTTCCTGCTACCAAAGACAGATTCACAAATAACCTACCTGATTTATCGCAACTGCTCTGTGCACCCATAAATAAACATGAACTAGACAAAATGACTAGTAACATAGGCACTATCTTCTCTAATACATTAGAAGCTGTTGCCCCAATCAAGCTAAAAAAGGTTAGAGAAAAACGTACTGCGCCATGGTACAACAGTAATACCCATTCTCTCAAAAAAGAAACTCGTAATCTTGAGCGTAAATGGAGAAGAACTAACTTAGAAGTTTTTAAAATTGCATGGAAAAACAGTATGTCCAGCTATAGACGGGCTTTAAAAGCTGCTAGAGCCGAGTATATCCACCAACTCATAGAAAAAAACCAAAACAATCCAAGGTTTTTATTTAGCACAGTGGCTAGATTAACAAATAACCAAACACCTCCTGACCTGAATATTCCTGCACAGTTTAATAGTAATGTCTTTATGAATTTCTTTACTGATAAAATAGACAACATTAGAAATACAATAACAAATATAGATACTACAGCAACTGATACTTCAACATTAGTCATTACACCGGAAGAAAAACTGCAGTGCTTTACAACTATAGAACAGAAAGAATTAAATAAACTTATCACCACATCTAAACCAACAACATGCCTATTAGATCCTGTACCCACTAAATTACTAAAAGAGTTGTTACCTGTAGCAGAAGTACCGCTTCTTAATATTGTTAACTCATCGTTATCTTTAGGCCACGTCCCAAAACCATTCAAACTAGCGGTTATTAAACCTCTTATTAAGAAACCACAGCTAGACCCTAGTGAACTGGCAAATTACAGACTTCTAATCTTCCATTTATGTCTAAAATTCTAGAAAAAGTTGTGTCTGCTCAATTGTGCTCCTTCTTGCAAAATAATAATATCTTTGAAGAATTTCAGTCAGGTTTCAGGCCCCATCATAGCACAGAAACTGCACTTGTAAAAATCACAAACGACTTGCTACTTGCGTCAGATCAAGGCTGCGTCTCATTGCTAGTTTTACTTGATCTTAGTGCTGCGTTCGACACTATAGATCATGAAATACTCATAGATCGATTACAAAACTATACAGGTATTCAAGGGCAGGCTTTAGGATGGTTCAGATCATACCTGTCCGATCGCTATCACTTTGTTTATTTAAACGGGGAGTCATCGCAGTTATCACCAGTAAAGTATGGAGTGCCACAAGGATCTGTCCTAGGTCCTCTACTATTTTCAATTTACATGTTACCCCTTGGTAATATTATTAGGAAATATGGGATTAGTTTCCATTGTTATGCTGATGATACTCAACTATATATTTCAACAAGACCAGATGAAACCTCTAACTTAGCAAAGTTAACAGAGTGTGTTAAAAATGTGAAAGACTGGATGACCAATAATTTTCTACTGTTAAATTCAGATAAGACTGAGATATTACTTATTGGACCAAAAAACAGTACACAGAATCTCTTAAACTGCAACTTGCAACTAGACGGATGTACTGCTATTTCCTCTACAGTCAAAAATCTGGGTGTTATATTAGACAGCAACCTGTCTTTTGAAAATCATATTTCCTATGTTACTAAAACAGCATTCTTCCATCTTAGAAACATTGCTAAGCTATGGAACATGTTAACTGTTTCTGATGCAGAAAAGTTAGTTCATGCATTCATGACGTCTAGACTGGACTATTGTAATGCACTACTAGGTGGTTGTCCTGCTTCTTCAATAAATAAGCTACAGGTAGTCCAAAATGCAGCTGCTAGAGTCCTTACCAGATCAAGAAAATATGATCATATTACCCCAGTTTTACAGTCTCTACACTGGCTACCTATTAGGTTCCGTATCACTTACAAAATACTACTTCTTACCTATAAGGCCCTTAATGGTTTAGCTCCTGCATACCTAACTAGTCTCCTACTACGCTACAATCCCTCACGCTCCCTAAGGTCGCAAAACTCTGGACTTTTAGTAGTACCTAGGATAGGAAAGTCCACTAAAGGAGGGAGAGCCTTTTCTCATTTGGGTCCCAAACTCTGGAATAGCCTTCCTGATAACGTTCGGGGTTCAGACACACTGTCTATGTTTAAATCTAGATTAAAGACTCATCTCTTTAGCCAAGCATTCACATAATGTATCTCATAACGTTGTACTTCAGTTACATCTGATCAAATGCACATTAATATTCTTCAGCTTGGGCTAAACACATCATTTTTGTTTGGTTGGAAGTTGGAACAGCAGCTACGCTAATTATTTCTCTATTTGTTTCTCTGTTTCTGCCACGGGATTTCCATCCCGTGGTAACTAGGATTTACACAAGATTCAGTCTGGATTCAGAAGAAGAGATGATGCCGACCCCTCAGAGGACCGCAGATGATGCCAGCCTTGAAACAACATTCAGCACTACATAATTTTCTTACAAGTTTGATCACAGCACATAATCATTGCAATTAGTGTTCATCATCTGTTTGATTGCACAGTTACTGATTTTAACATTTATATCATATGTACATCGACTTGACATACAGTATTCACCACTAAATACTAAAATTACTAAATATATTGTAGTAGCCTAAACTTTTGTGCAGCGCTTTGCAACGATTCGTATTGTGAAAAGCGCTATACAAATAAACTTGAATTGAATTGAATTGAATTACAATTATGTGCTCCAAATGAACCATTTTCAACATTTCTGTATTCAATGGGTTTATTCATAGAGACACTATCTAGTTCAATAGCTTTTGAAAAGAGGCTCACACCATTACAAATGAAGTTGCTAAATATTTATCTGACCCTCTTCAACATTTCAGAAGTCTATAAAGTACAATTATTTGCTCCAAATGAACCATTTCCAACATCACTGTATTCAATGGGTTCTTTAATGGCATACTATCTAGTTCAATAACTTTTAAAAAGTTGTTCACACTGTTACAAAACTAGTTAAATATTTATCTGAACCTTGCACAACATTTTTACTATAGATGATCAATATGTACCGGCATTTTATGGGTTTCTAAATTAACACAACTTCCATCAAAAATATTACATTATCTACATTTATTTATTACTGTAATAAGTTTTTTGATTTATTTATAGAGGAATTATGTGCTTTATCAGAACTTTAAACCCATTATGAGTAATGTACAATTTTACCTTATACCTTCAATGTGTCTGTAATGGTTATTGAATAACTTTAAAAGTTTTAAGTTACAAAGTACATCATTTTAGGTCAGATCAAATATTTTGAAACTTGTTTTAGAACAATGAGCCTCCTTTGGAAAGCCATTGAACTGGAAGTTGTCTCAATGAAGAAACCCATGATAGAAATGAAAAAATTGTCTGTAATGTCTTTTTTCTAATGTTACTGCTAAGCATTAAATGAACTTGACATTTTTAATTTTTAGGAAAATTTGGCTATGTTTGTATGACATGGCGCTGTCCACGTCTGTGGTGCTGAATGATCCTAAATGCACATTAACATTTCTGTAACTTTTTGGTGGTTACCCGAGTTAACCCCAAACCAATTGAATGTGATTAAGCACACTCCAAAGAATACACTACACTATGGAGATAGACATATTTATTGCATTCAGCATTTTTAGCTATAGAGAGATCTCGACAAACAGCTCCAAAACTTGTTCAAAATGCAGTGTTCCTGCAGTCTGGCCTCATTTCCCTGGCCAGATAAACTACTATTTTTGGAATTCTTGCATTCTAATTAGAAAAGAACCATTGTAGGTCTTTTCTTTCTGCATTTTGAAGATTCTAATAAAAAAGATCAACTGTCACAATTACTTCTCCCTCACAAATCCAGGTTTGCTTACTAAAAAAAACATTCACACAAAGGCCAGCAGAAGACAACAAGCACCACAACAATATGAAACATAAACAGAATACAAAAAAGTATTTCTATAACATATCAAATAGGTAACACATATTTATTACAATGTAAACACACTTTCAGCTTAAGCATAAACTGAATAGCTTATAAACACAAATCACAAATCCATGCCTGTTCTTCTAGTGACATATTAATGTTGAGGCACTAAACATGAAACCACCTCTGGAATCTGAAAGGAAAGAGGATATGTTGTGAGATTTATTTAAACAGTTTTGAATTTATTAAATGTAGTTGTGAAAAACACGTCTTCTCTTAACACACATAGTCAATAGGCAGAAATGTCATAGTGAATACCCGGGTACATTGCTTCTGTACAGGTTCTTTCTTTTTCTCCACACACAGAGCAGCATTCCTCTTTTGACACTGCAGTTATTTTAATGTAATATTCATATTCATATTCAATATTCATTTCTCTGTCTCTGACATGGAAGTAAACTGTTCTTTCAAAGTACTTTATACCTGACACCAGCAAACTTTTTTGGCCAAATTGTTCCTGTAGTGCCACATCATCTCCTTGGGTGTTATATTAATGCTGTCAGAATTTTTTGAGAAACTCTTCCAGCACCTGGCCAATCTAGGAGGACAGCAGTGGAAATGAATAGACACAGTCTGACATGGGAAAGGTAAGGACAGTTTATGTAAACCCATCCTCCCCCTCCATTTACTAGCATCACAAAGACACCGCAGCTAGAACCATCCTCATGAAATGAATGTTGGATTGTGTCAGGTTTCCACTTGGTGTACACAAAGTCTTCTGCTCCATACTTATTTCTTCTCGTTTGGACAAATTCTGTTTTCGGAAAAATGCAGTGTGTGTAATTATGGTGGTCTTACAGTTTTTTTTACGATTGCTTAGGCACGATTTTACAAACCAGGGTCATCTTGTCAAAACCCTACACACAATTCAAACATCTACACACACAAGTAGCAGAAGATCTCAGATCTTTTGCAAAATGAAACACTTAATTCAAAACTGTACAATAATTTAACAAAAGCCATGGAACTTTTTGCCTCAAAACAGTTTTACCTGTGTTCAAAATCAAGCACTGCTCTCAAATCATAAACAAAGTGAGCAAAATGATATACACTATCAAGCAGTCAGTAAACCATAAAACAAAAAACATAAAACACATTGTTCAAAACATATAGTTCTCAGGGAGAAGTAAATTTTTAATCTCAAAGTTCAGGCCCATACAATTTGTTCATTGTACAGTATACAGCCTACAATGCACTGCACTACAGTATACAATACTAAAAGGGACGGAAATCAAAGGAGTAAACATGTGATCAATGTGCTTCCTCTTGTCTTTAGGCTGAGTCAGGCCAGAGCACTTTGTCGACATCACAAGCAACATTGTCCTTCCTGAGGAACGGGGGAAGAAGCCTCTTGTGTGCTGTATCCAGCCCTGATATGATTCCTCACCTATATAAATACAATCTTTCTTGCCCTCCTCCTCTTCCTCTTCCATCTCCTCTTCCTCTTTCTTGCCCTCTTCCTCCTCATCCTCTTTCTTGCCCTTCTCCTCCTCTTCCTCCTCATCACCCACCTCGCATAAGCACTCGTCCTCGTCCTCTCACATTGTTTCTTCTATCCATTCTCAGACTTTCTCCTTCCCATCTTCAACACTCTGTTACAACCTGAACTGGCTTATATTGGTTGTGTCACATCATTTGAAAAAGTTACAGTAATACACAGCAAAATCCCTGGTGTTAATTTAACACTCCCAGTGTTAATTGTGGACTCATATATACACTGGCTTCGGTGTTAAAGTTAACACTAAAGCAGTGTTGAAGTTAACACTGAAGCAGTGTTAAAGTTAATGAGATAATTAGGTGATTAACGAAGTGACGATTGATCGTTATTGAAGACACCTGATGTTAATAAGCAGAATCACCAAAGGAGAAAACCAACATTTTTAAGCAACCATTATAGTGGTCAGTGTTTGCATTAGTTGGGCTCTTGACCCGTAAATCTTTAATACTAGATTTAGTTTGTTGCTGTGTTTGATTTAAAACAGCCAGACATAAGCTCATGTCGTCAGATGATGATTATGTTTTAACATATTCATTGTTTGACATGAATCACGAAGTGTCTAATATGTTAGTTTTTTTTTTTTTTTTTGCTTATTGTAGTAGCCTTGACAGTCCACAGAGGTTCAAGCACTTCCTATACTTTTTGGAAAGATCATTTTACAATCTGTTTTAGAAAAGTGTTTTATATTGGCACACATAGACATCAAGAACCAGCCCATGAATCTCAACAATGGTGACAAATGGCATATTCAGATAAACAGATCAACTCTGAACTCTCATCATTTATTCATGCCGCAATGCATGATGGGAGTCATGGATGAGTTCTGATTGGCTACAACACGCTTTTTGAGGGTCACCGTTGTTGTGATGCTCACGCTGATTCTTCAAGTCTGTGTGTCTAAATTAAAATAAACTACTTTTTGTTCGTCTTTCTGATTATGCCAAAACTGATTGCTCTTTTGTTCGCAGTTTCTTGTAGTCTGTAAGGAAACACTATGTCAAATATTCAAGTCACTATATGATGATTATGTCAAACACAGTCAATGCCACCTGATGACTTTTGCTCTTGGCTTGTCTGGCTGTTACAACTCAGTAATTGCTGTCAAACAAGACCTAATATTGAAGACTTACGGGTCAAGAGCCTAACTAATGCAAACATTGACCACTATAATGGTTGCTTAAAAATGTTGGTTTTCTCCTTTGGTGATTCTGCTTATTAACATCAGGTGTCTTCAATAACGATCAATCGTCACTTCGTTAATCACCTAATTATCTCATTAACTTTAACACTGCTTCAGTGTTAACTTCAACACTGCTTTAGTGTTAACTTTAACACCGAAGCCAGTGTATATATGAGTCCACAATTAACACTGGGAGTGTTAAATTAACACCGGGGATTTTACTGTGTATCAATTTTGAGTGGTTGTGTTTACAGTTTTTTCCAGATGCTAGGACACATTTCTCAATACTTAGGTCACTTTTGCAAAACTCTTCACACAGTGAGCACAACAGAAGTCTATGCGGGCTAAACTGAGGATCAATTATCATTGTTTTGGCACAAAATGCATTCAATAACTACATCTCTCAAATTTCATGAATTCTTTTCTCACTCAGACACAACAACTGCCAAAAATCTGTGTACGTACAGGACATTTTGCACGTGCTTGCATACTGTTTTCAAAACTGTTAAACTTATGTTCAAAACAATAACATCATGCAAAACTGAATAAGACAGCAAAATTCAACAGCAATATTTTATTGAAACATATTTCAAATCTAAAAATGCGAGTAGATTAGCATTACTATTGTATCTGTATCAGTGGATGGTGTGTACAAATTCTTGTATTTTGGAATTACTTAGTGCAAAAAAATAAAAATAAATAAACAACATAAAATATTGACGAATTCTGCATCATGTCTGATTCATTCCAGTAACATATATTGCAGTTATAAACAATATATATTGCAATTATAAACAGAGATGTGTCCTTGTTTTACACCAGAAAACACTGTGTAATGCTACATGTTGTTAGTGTTTTTTAGCTCATTGTTTTGTGGGTGACAAAGTGTGTTTGTCTACTGTCAACCTTTGCTAGTGTTCTGGAAGAATGAGTTTATTTGAGACCTGAATAAAGTGTTTTGGTAGTTGTAGTGCATTTTGAATGTGAAATGAACTGCTTTGCCAAGCTGAAAGTCGGTTAGGAGAATTGTGTGAAGAGTTTTGCAAAAGTGACCTAAGTATTGAGAAATGTGTCCTAGCGTCTATAAAAAACTGTAACCAATGACATTAGTTCTCTATTTGTATTTGATTGTTGCCACTTGTGTTTACCAATATGGATGATATGTGTATTAGAGTGCATAATGTGTTTTGAGAATGAGAATGTGTTTAGAGTTTTGCTGAAAAGTCTAAGTTTGATTTGAAAATTGTGTTTTAACATGTGAAATGGTTTAAGGTATACTGACAACAGACTGCGCAAATAGCCTAATGAGGTCAGGCAACTGAGAACTTTGTTCAGCCATTGGGTTTTAGTGTTTTAGCAATTGAGAAAAACTGTAAACACTTGTAACATTTCTACCTTTCTAATGATACAGTCTGGGTTTGATTTTTTTTTTCTCTTTTTTGAGATATTGTTTAAGAATATGAATATATTGTCCAAACACAACACACGAGACAAGTATTGCACCTTGATGAAAGTATTTATTTTTCACCATGTGTAAAATCCTTCAGTACATCATTGCAATTAGACTGCATTTTGCACTGAAAATCAGAACATATTCTAAAAACACCTTAGCATCATCATCTCTTCATGTAGCTGAATATGGGAACTTTGTCCCTGCTGGAAAAAAAAGCCTGGTTTTAGCTGGTCATATCTGGTCAGCAGGCTGGTTTAAGAGGGGTTTTGGCCACTTTCCCAACCTGGTCAGGATGGTCTTAGTTGGTCAGGCTGGAAAACCACCAGTTAAAACCAACCTGACCATACTGCCCAGGCTGGGTGACCAGCTAAAACCAACTACTTTCAGCTTACAGTAAACCAGCTAAGACCAGCCAACCAGCCTACGTTTTTTTCAGCGGGGACAGCCAAGCCAATGTCCTCCCTCACAAGATGGCAAGGGAAGAATTTTCTCGAATGGCGATTCCATCCTTGCCCAGACTCGGCTTCTATTAGGTCACACAGGCCTCCTCCATAGCTTGAATGAGAGGCATAACATAGGGTCGGAGATCCTAAACCTTCCACTACCATGAAAAAAAGGGGAAAGTTTTGGGGGAGGTACTGTAATGTTGGAACAAGTTTCTGGTTGCATAATTCCAATACCTAGTCTGTCCAATAATTAGTCAGTCTAAAAATGTATGTGTTCTGTATTGTGAGGACCTATTTTGGCATGCCAGTGTAATGAGCCCATTCTGCATGATTGCAGCATATATAGTGATGTTCCCACAGCTTTGGGCCGGAACTTTTAGAATAGCTTTGTGGTAAAAGATGTTTCTCCTTATTCCTATTACTGCAACCTACTGCCTTTTTATAGTGCTTACACCTTGATTGTTGAGTTTACAGTTAAGCACCTAAGTGTCTGCACACCTGATGGCCATGTTTGATCATTGGTTCATATGTGTAGTATTTCTGAAAGCAGTGCCTTAAAGTGGCTAAGAAGTGACATTTCTGTAGATTTCTGTGTCTAATGTAGAGAAGTGTGTTTAGTGTCTTGCATAACAAAGTGTGTAGTGTCTTGCAAAAAGTGTGAGGCTGAGAATGTGCTTATAGTTGTGTAGATTTGGGCTGAGGCTTTGCTCCTTGGGTGTCAGGTTTCACTAACTGTGTGCTATTTTTAACTTTAGTGTGTAAGCAATCGTAAAAAACTGTAAGCAACACCAACTATGCTAATATACCATTATTAGCATATTGGAGGTAAACATAACTTTTTATGATTAAGTATCATACCCAATTTTGTTTGCATGTCTTGTTTCATTTCTTTTGTACAACTTTTAGTGTCAGGTATTAAAATGTGTGTTACTGTGAGAATGTAGACACTAAATTGGAGAAAAGTAAATAAAGAAATTATAACTACTAAGTCAAATAAATGTCACTGAAAAGATCAAACATTTACGGGCATTTCTATGTTTATATATACTACCTTACCATTTGCATTTCTAGACTTTGTATTCCAGTCTTTTTACTTGTCACAAAGCTCCAATGTATGTTGTTGATATTTATGAAAGTGATGAGCCCATCATACTGCTCAAAGGTGGCCTGTTTATCATAAATGTAAATGATCATGTCTGTGTGATGTACATGTAAAAATTAAGAATCATAAGAAGTTGCTCTCACTTTTCACAATCCTTGCTGTGCAACCTGTTCCCTTGTGTCATTTAAAATGACGCCTGTGGTGTAATGGCTTAGCTGGTAAAGATTTGCACCTTTCATATTAAGCAAAGCTCTTAAATAGCACTCAATAGTCTAAAAATGATACAGCATTGCAATTTGAATTAAATTAGTTGAATTATTACATACACTGAAGACAGTGCATTTACTTACCAAATATAAATACAAATATAATTGCACAATTATGTATTTAGATTTTTGTTTTGATATGTGTTCCTCTCCTAATAGCCATTCAATGTGGCCTCAGTGTTTGGAATTCCTTGAGATGGAACAGATACTCCAGTTTCTGGCCAGGAGACTTCACAATGGCTACAACCAGGTGGATTCTTTTTGTGTTTTTTTTTTTTTTTTTTTTTTTTTTTTGTGGAAGAGAAAAACCATTTGGAATTGGTGGATGGGAAATGTTGTTCCTTCTTCATCAATGTTTCGTGAGACTGATCAAGGTTCACATGTGCCTCAGGTTGGAGCAATAGCTTTTGAGGAAGGTTTTGCTGAATAGTATCAAACAGTGAGGATGTATGGACAAAAATATTGGTTGTTCTCTTTCCCCAACCATGTCTCATCACCTGCTACTTGTTTATTCCCCTCTTAAATGACCTGCTGAAAATAAGCAGATAATTGTGATCTGTCAATGATGAATGCATGTCTTCTGTCTTCACTTTCACACATTTCCCAATCTATAGAGCAAATGTGCAGAACAGTATATGACTTCATTTCATCCCATAATTTCCCCCATGCAGACCTCATATGCTCTGTTGAGGTAAGAGCTGCTGTGCTTATTATTGAAAGCAAGCATCACACTTTGTATTAAAGCCCAGCTGTAAAGAGTCTTGACCTGGTGAATATTTATTTGTGTGTATTTTAACAAATGCAATGTAAATTGCATGAGCCAAAATGTGATTGGTGTTACTGAGTGATCGATGGACAGCATTTCACAAATAGGAAGAAGGGGTGCATCTTGATTGTTTCAATCAGTTGTTCTAATAGTAACTAGCCGACCAAGTTTGTAGCTGACCACATTTGTATAAGGACTCTAATGGCTTAGTTACTGAACTTGGTTGGTTAAGCAGTAAGTCATCATTGCAATAATACTTACATATCAGGTGTTTACATCTTTCGTTTCTAATTTTTTTTAAAAAGGTGTGAATTGCGGTTAAGTATAGTGACCCATTACTGGTATTTGTGCTCTGCTTTTAACCCATCTAAGTACGCATGCACACACAACAAACAAGCACTCAGTAAAGTGGGCAGCAAACAAGATCAGTGTTGTGTTCAAAACACACAGTCACGATGACTAGAGTTAATGAGACTAGAGAAAGTATACGCTGTATTGGGTTTTTGGTTAGGAGATTGCTTTGCAATCAACTGCCAACTGAGCAATTTTATAAATTCATATTGTGTATTTACACACAAATAATAAAACTACACATATGACATGTAGTTTGGTGCTTTTGCTGTCCATCCTCAATCTAACCACAGGCTCTACTCTTCACCACAACGGTAACACTACAAAACCAACAGAAACTTCAGTAAATTCTGAAACTGGGCAGTGGATTTTTAGTTCCCAGCATGCTTTGCATAGGGCTAGATCAGGAGCTTAAATGTGGAAATTAAGTGCTGTTTAATGTTTTTGTTTTTTGGGGGGGGGAATGGGTGGATAAGGAAAGACTTATTAAAGTTTGTTGTTCAGTTATATTTCACATTTAGAAAATAGTTTTTGTTTGTCAGTTTTTTAAAGGTTACCATTATGGTGAAGTGTAGCGCTTGTGGTTAGGCTATGGGTACATAGTATGGAGACAGGCTGAAATGCTCACATTCTGCTTATGATTTCACTGAAAACATAACTTGAGAAATGCATACTCAGAAGTTGTATTGAATTTGTATTATCACATTATTATCTCGACAGTAAGTTAAATAAATCTGTTTGTGAAATAACAAAAGATTCACCTGTTTAGCGTTTCTATAATTAAAAAATTGCGGCACGTTTTTGCGTGTGTATAATAGCTACTGATAACCTAAACAGAAGCTCCACTGTTCACCACAATGGTAACAAATAAAAAAATCTTGTATAAATTGTTTTGAATGTTCAAAATAACTGTACATTAAACTCATAAACAGGTTCATAGCAATGCAGAAAACTTTGAAATGTTTATTTCTTGGAAAGTTAGTGTTGTATAACTCCAGTTTGTTGGACTAACATCAGTGTTGTCAAGTCCGTGATTATTTTACTCTGTTGCCGCGATTGGTTTTTCATGTCAGCGGGTTGAAACGACCCCAATAACATTATCTTATCTTTATCCCCTGGAATGTGACCCCCTCCCCCGAAGCGTGATTTTTACTGGGGGACACCCCTCAAAATGACGTTGGGCTAGTTTTGAGCAGCAATTGGGCAGGATTTTTTGTGAACCCACCCTGGCAACCCTGACTAACACATTCACATCTTGGCCCAGTGCAGCTGGATTATTTTGGATTGTGAGAGTATTTGGATGGGCAAGAGGGGAATTGCACACTGCTTTCATTTGTAAATATGCTTGACATGTTGATATTTGTTGATTCAACATGGATTTATTTTCTTCAGAACTGTTGAACACATGGTCTGTCCAAGATTTTTTGAGGACTCTTCTTGTGAAGTCATATATATATATATATATATATCCTATAAGTGCATCTGACCTTTCAATTAGTATTTCTTTCTGGCTACTTTATATAGGTACTGCAAGTACTAGTACTTCAGAATGGATCACAAATTACATTACATTTATTTATTTGTTCATTCATTCATGGATTACATGTAATGTGTCTCTTATTCTTTAAACAACCTATTTTCTAAGAAACAGGAAAATGTCTATATTTGGTCATTTGTCATGCACTCTCAGAAAAAAAGGTACAAAATAGTACCTCTGCAGTACATTTTTTCTGACAGTGTATGTACCCAAAACATGTTTTAAATTTTCAGTTAGAGGTACAAAATTGTACCCTTTAGGGTACCACCCCAGTGACGTTACTTGTACCCTAAAATGTACAGTTTTGTAACTTTTTTCTGAGAGTGTGGCATGGACAGTCAATAATCTGACACAACAACTGAGACAACCCTAAATATTAAGTATGTATTAGCATTTAGCTGTTCTTAATATCACTTTCTGCAAAATAATTACTGACATGTTGTAAAGAGAGGCTGATAAGATTTAGATTTAATTTCCCTTCCATTTAATATGTTTATCTTCTAGGTAAGGAAATAACATCTGCAAAGTTAAATTTTTATGCTGACGATACAATTATTTACTCAACTGCATCTTCATTGTCTCAAGCTATTACAATCCTTCAGGAGTCTTTTTGTACTTTACAGCTTACTTTATTAGATCTGAAATTAGTTTTAAATACAAATAAAACTAAATACATTATTTTTTACACGTAGTTGTTCTATGAACACTGCTCTATTTATTCTTTCAGTTGATGGCTTACACATTGAACAAATAGCTGCTTATAAATATCTAGGAATATGGCTTGACGAGAAGTTGGCTTTTGATGTTCATATTAATTCTCAGATTACAGTTTTTTTCAATCGCTAACAAGCGTTTACCCATACTTCAGATACTTTTTCTAAACTCTTAACACAGACTGGCACCTACAAAACACAATTGGACAAATTGATAATTTTCTTCTCAAAAATACATTTTGTTAAATATATACTAACTCTTCATTTCAAAATAGAACACATCTTTCTCTGCACACACTAACTTTACCAAAACACTGGAAATCTGACTCAAAATGAAATTATTCTGTCAAAGAATAACACTTGTTTTCACTTCACAAGGTACATGCAGTCAATCAAAGTACACCAGGTTTCAAAATACTGGCTATTGTTGACATTACAAAAACTGCATAGACTTTTATGTTTCAGTTTTACAGATATTTGCATGCATAATATGCAATCCACCGTTTTGACAGTACACTTCTTGTTTGGGAACTGTATAACATGTACAGTAATGTTCACATTCAAAAGCATTCCAGGAAAAAGCAAATACATTTCTTTTTCTGTTTATTACAGGAGGTACAGTAGAAACACAGCATGATAGAACAGAAAAAGTTTTACAGTATTGCTTATACAGTGAACAAAATATCCATGAAACACACAAGAGCATTCTGAACAAAAAAGAAAAAAAAAATCACAAAATTACTGTATCTAATCTCTGCGATCTTCAGGGTTAGGCCACATGTTTCCAAACAGGGTTGGGGCCTTTCATGAATTGAACTGAGAATGAATGGTAAATTCCAGTTCACTTCCTGGAATGGAATTGGATTTGGAATTGGAATGTCAGGAAACTGAATTGAAATCAAATAAATTCCATTAAATTCCACTTGAGTTGCTAGTTTATAATACATTAAATATTGTAAATCACATAAACAACAAACATATAAAAGAAATAAAAAGCACTGTATGTTTAGTATGTTAAGCATGATCATTTCACATGCCAAATTTCAGGAAATGATGATAATTCGATGCAATAAAAAGTGAATGAAAACCATGAATGAACATGACTATTTTTTTTGTGAGTTCAGACATATGTGGAAATCATATATTGAATGTTCAGTACATACAGAAACTTATCATCACTGTCATTCAATAAAATGACAGTGATGATAAGTTTCTGATTCAGTGATGATAAGTGACAAATGCATTTAGAGACATACATTTGAACTTTATTTATGATGCTTTACAAATACCAAGTAATGTATGAAATAGAGTTGATCAAATGCAAGTAAATAAAATGAATGACAGTGGTGATAAGTTTCTCTATGCACTATACATTCAATATATGATTACCACATAATATATGTCTCAACTCACAAAAAATGAGTCATGTTCATTCATGTATTTCATTGGAATTTACCATTCATTCTCAATTCAATTAATTTCAAGATCGCAGAGATTAGATACAGTAATTTTGTGCTTTTTTTTTAGACCCCCCCCCCCCTTTTATCTGGGTTTTTTGCTTTTTTTTTTTTTTTTTGAAAAACAAACTTATTTGCTTTTTACTGGAATGCTTTTGAATGTGAACATTACTGTACATGTGGACAAACAGTACCTAACCAAGAAATTTAGTGTCAAAACGGTGGATTGCATGTTTTGCATGCAAATACCTGTAAAACTGAAACATAAAAAGTCTATGCAGTTTTTGTAATGTCAACAATAGCCAGTATTTTGAAACCTGGTGTACTTTGACTGACTGCATGTACCTTGTGAAGTGAAAACAAGTGTTATTCTTTGACAGAATAATTTCATTTTGAGTCAGATTTCCAGTGTTTTGGTAAAGTTAGTGTGATCAGAGAAAGATGTGTTCTGTTTTGAAATGAAGAGTTAGTATATATTTGACAAAATGTATTTTTGAGAAGAAAATTATTCATTTGTCCAATTGTGTTTTGTAGGTGCCAGTCTGTGTTAAGAGTTTAGAAAAAGTATCTGAAGTATGGGTAAGCGCTTGTTAGCGATTGAAAAAAAACTGTAATAATGAGACATTAATCTGACATTGTTGCTACAGTGTTTAAAAGCTTACTTACAGAAGAGTTTATAGCATTCACCTTGTAATCGTGGAACATCTGAATCAGAAATCCAGCTCCACTCTAACTTGGCACATTGACCGGTTTATCACTGAAATGGACAGATAAAACAGTTACAGTATCAGCACCCACAATTATTGCAGTTATTTGCAATTGCAAACATGCGTTTGTGTAAAAGGAGCAAGGCAAAGGTGCACTCACCGGTTAAGTCACAGATAAAGACGAATGAACATCCACATGTGCTCGCTGACATTTTCTGTTTCAAAAATACAGTTAAGTACTGTTTTCTTTCCTTCATGCAAATTAATATGGTAAAATACTGTTAAACTGTGTCAACCATAAAAAAAAAAAAAAGCAATGCACTGCTTTTGATTATAACAGGATTATACTGTTAAAATACTGCCGTAAATTAACAGCAATTTTTTACAGTGATATTTGCTGATTTTGACAACCTCACAAAGACCACAGCAGGATCTTCTCTGTTACTGAACTATCATCAAATTATTCTTGAATCAGTCTCATTAATAATGAGCAAAAAGGAGAATAATGTTTTGTCTCTGACTGTGAGAAAGTATGTTATCAGTGTATATATATATACATATATATATATATATATATATATATATATATATATATATATATACACACACACCACACACACACACACACACACACACACACACACACGGGCTGTAAGCATTAAAACAATGCAGTACAGTGTTGCAGCGCATCAAAGCAGTCAATTAGAGCGCTGCATTTCAGCCTGGGACGACAATCCTGACTTTTTTACACCCTTAGGGCTGGGCTTCAGGCCTATTTTAAGGTCATGGCTCCCCAAGGCATCCGGCCTATTTTTTTAGGCTTCTCCTTATTTAGACATATTTTATATTTTATATTTTTTATGTTGGAGGAAAGAACACGAGCCCTCACTTTAGCTTTTGAGACCAGTTTTGACGGCGTTTAGTGTCCTTCAGCGCAGCAAGAGATCCGCGTTAAAGCGCACACAATAGGCTGAAACTTGCCACAAAGCACCAGCAAAAATAAATAACAATGAATGTGTCAGAGAAAGAGTAAGAACATATTTGAATTATTTATTAATAAACTAGTATATGAGCAGCAAAGATCCTGTCTGCAATCTCCTTTTTGGGACACGCATTTAGAGAGAAATTCATATTTACCAATTACATAATGAAATTGTTTTTGTTTTCGATTTGTTTTATTTCGTTAAGTAACAATTTAAAGCTTTATATATATATATATTTATCTTGTCTGTGAGGAATGTTTTTGCGGAGTTTCGTTATTTGTTGTGAAGCTCCTGTTCAATAACGGGACGGCAGAACACGCATCATGTTTGTTTTCTTTTTTGTTTGTGTTTTGTTGAGTGTACACAAATAACATGGATACTTTTAAATTGCTTTCACTGAAAAAAATGCAAGTGATCGCACTGGCGTCTCCATGTCCTGCAAAGCAAACTCTTGGATAATAAACCCTTTTATGGGTTTATTAATGCTCTGCACACACTATATGCAACAGCGCACATTTATTTAGGTTTAACGTTTAAACTAATTGTTCAGTACTTGAACGGTTTTATATCTATAGATTTTTTTAAGGCAAGTCGTGATGATTTGAGAAGGCAAAATGATCAAACAGAATATGATTAGTTGTCTGCTGGGCGCTCAAAAAACGTAGGCATACATTAGGGTGATCGAGCGGGGCACAACCTAATGCGGGGTTAATTGTAACAAACGTGGTTTAAATATTTCCACACATGCTAGCATAACCAAATTTACAGTATTTACTAGTTGCCATAGCAACACTACACTCAAAAAAATAATTCGGTCTAAAAATAAACTTTATGTAATTCAATTAAATGCTAATTTTCCATGTATTTGGATTACATAGTTTTGATATAAACATATTAATAAACTTAATGTGATTCATATGCATCAGTGATACGTGAATGAAACAGGTAAGGTTTATGTAATTACTCCCAGCGTTAAACAAGCACTGCTCAGTGTTCATGTGTTTCCACACTACAGAGTGTTCAAGTAGCATTGACACAGTGTTGGAGTTAATGAGATCATTATGTGATGATTGATCATTAATGATGAACACCTGCTGAATCATCAATGGAAAGAGAAACACAAGAACTACAGCTGACTTCAACCACAGCCTTAGAGGAAATCAACTCAAATAAAACAATACATTAAACCTCTCAAGATCTGATTCAACAACTCCACAAACAGATTGACCAGCTTCACTCATTACTAACCAGATTGTCTTCTGTCAGACTTCTAGAGAAGCTCTTATTGAGAATTAACAAACGTGTAGATGTTTTGTTTCATGTGAAATCACCATCAATGAGAGCAGGGTTTCCTTTGGTTGGGCTCTTGACCCATCACATGCAGGGTTAAATGTTGTGCTGATAGCTTTTGTTGTACTTAAATCAAACTTGTTGAGCTTGGCCAACAAAGTGTAAAAAAAAAAAAGTAGGGGGATCTGTTAGTTTGTCAATTTCTTTTGAAGTTTATTTGTTGCATAGATGGACGTTGTGTTACTTGAATATTAGGCCTACTTACAGCTTTACATTTATGTGTTGTATAAATCATATTAGCTGAATCATTTTATCATGCTTCGTGTGCTAAAAGTTTTCATCTGTTTCTTTCTAAAGACCACAGACATCATGAATCAGCATATGAATCTCAACAATGGTGATAATCAACAAAATGTTCAGATACATCTCTGAAGATCTTAAAACAAGCTATTAAAAAGTCTCAACAAAAAAGGAAGCATAAAAACAATTAAGTGTAAAATAAAAATAATCTGACAATTCCACTGCATTGTTTATTCATGTTGCAATGCATGCTGGGATACATGGGAGGGTCTTTTACCAAACTTGTACCCAGCATGCATTGCAACATGACACATATTGTTGACCGTCACCATTGTTGAGATTCATATACAGATTCTTGATGTTTTTGGATTGAAAGGTTATACAGATGAAAACATTTTGAGCACAAAATGAAATACAAAGTATCTAATCTTCGTGTCTCATGAAAAACAGTTACTTGTGAAGCTATAGAGACTGCAATAGCAACACAACACCCATCAAATCAGGGCTTTGAAAGAATCTGGAGGATTGATTAACTTTTTTTCTTCTTTGACTTTGGTGGCAAAGCTTTATGTGTTTTATATTTACACAATAAAAGCTACCAACACTGACACCAGCATGTGACGGGTCAAGATCCCAACCAAAGGAAACCCTGGTCTCATTGATGGTGATTTCACATGAAACAAAACATCTACACGTCTGTTAGTTCTCAATAAGAGCTTCTCTAGAAGTCTGACAGAAGTCAATCTGGTTAGTAATGAGTAGGGATGAGCGAGTACAGCATTATCTGTATCTGTATCTGTATCTGTTAACCATATGAATTATCTGTATCTGTATCTGTACTCGGAGTGGGCGGGGCCTAACCCGGAAGTGGGTGGGATTTAACCTGGAAGTTGGTCATGTTGTCTTGAAATGGGCGGGGCTTTAACCGGTATGTTATTTTAAGCATGCAATTGATATGGGTTGATCAGAAATTGTTATATTTATTGCTGATTAGAAAACTACAGCATCAGCATTGAGCTTCAGATCAGTGGTTTTGATCATGATAACAAACGAACCATATACAGAACAAGTTTTGCAACAATGAATACAACACATGCGGTTGCAATTATGAAGTAAAATGTAATGAACAAGAGTTTTCATTTCAACATAACTTTCTTTTTTTAACCTTGAGCAGTTTGATTTTTTATTTATTTGGGTTCTTTTTTTTTCACACCAGGTATGTGTGTGTGTGTGTGTGTGTGTGTAGCTAATTCATGTGCAATATAGTTTTTTTTTTATACCACTACTTCGAACCAGCAGAAGGTTTAAAAAAAAAGAACTCGAACGGCAGAGAGAGAGAGAGGGAGAGAGAGAGAGTGTGTGTGTGTGTGTGTGTGTGTGTGTGTGTGTAACTAATTAATTTGTAATACCACTACTTCCTTTTTTTATTTATTTATTTATGAAATACAAAAAAGAAAGTGTCAGACACTCAAAAAAAAAACTGGTCAGAGTCAACTGACGGTTTAAAAAAGATAAAAAAAATTCTCCGACAGGCAGAGACACGAGTCGCTTTTACCAAGCACCACGTCTGAACAAACCCCACGGAACTCTACTGGTTAAGTAAGTACTACAAACAAACCAAAGTAAAAAACAAACCTGAAGCTGAAGAAACCCTAAACGTTAACGGAAAAAAACCCCGCAAACCTGAGTGACTGAGGGAGAGAACGAGAGAGAGAGCGCGCTGTTCTCTTCTCTTCTCAGTGTTCTGTGTGTGTGTGAGCAGAGCGGGACCGTTCACATGTCGCGCCTAAAAACGTGTGGAAAACGCTAGGCGCGCCGCTTTATTCCTTATCAACAAAGCGCTCGGGCGCTTGCGCTCCGGAAGCATCTGCCGTTTCTAAGCAACCATCAGCTGCGCTCTAGCTCCAAGCTTCGGTGCGCTTTCTGCATTCTGAAAAGTTGATTTGTTTCGCTTCCATTATGCGCGCGCAACCCGCGCGTCTACATTTAAAATAACGAATTTGAGCCTGCAAAAGACGCTACATGTGAACGGCCCCTAAATCTGTATGTGTGTATAGGGGAGGGGCGCTGTGATTAGTCTATCACAGAACGCAGACACAGTAAACTACCCAATGAGAATTTTTATTTAATCCGAGCACAGATATTGACTCGTATTACTCGTATGATACTCGTACTCGGCAAAAGTGCTTTATCCGTGCCGGATACTCGTTTCAGCCGAGTATCCGGCTCAACTCTAGTAATGAGTGAAGCTGGTCAATCTGTTTGTGGAGTTGTTGAATCAGATCTTGAGAGGTTTAATGTATTGTTTTATTTGAGTTGATTTCCTCTAAGGCTGTGGTTGAAGTCAGCTGTAGTTCTTGTGTTTCTCTTTCCATTGATGATTCAGCAGGTGTTCATCATTAATGATCAATCATCACATAATGATCTCATTAACTCCAACACTGTGTCAATGCTATTGAACACTCTGTAGTGTGGAAACACATGAACACTGAGCAGTGCTTGTTTAACACTGGGAATAATTACATAAACCTTACCTGTTTCATTCACGTATCACTGATGCATATGAATCACATTAAGTTTATTAATATGTTTATATTAAAACTATGTAATCCAAATACATGGAAAATTAGCATTTAATTGAATTACATAAAGTTTATTTTTAGACCGAATTATTTTTTTGAGTGTAGATAATTTTTTAAACGTCATTACTTCATTTGAAAAAGTTGACACATGTATTTTACTGACAAAATATTTTAGTTTGTTGTGCATATATTTTTTTCATTCGATCAGATAACATTTGAAGCTGCGGTCGTGTTACAACGTGCCCCTCAGATGTTACAATGTACCCCACGGTCCCCACCTACGGGGCATGTTGTCACGTTTCACTTCCTTTCTTTTGAGGTAAATAACGAAAAGCGTATACACTGTAAATATGAAACAGAGCAATATATTTGTACTAGACAAGTGTGAAAATAATGTGGATAAAAATTGTACTCTGAACCCCAAGTGGATTTACATAAACCGCGAAATCCAAAAAGTTATTGTGTCCCGCTCTCCCCTATATTATTATATTTAAATTTATTATACAAAATTAAACAAACAAAAATGCTCCAAACGTTTTTCTAAATTTACTTAATAAAAAACGACACTAGATACAAGCACTTTGCTATTGAACTATTTTAATAGCTGAAACTATTATTAGTATTAAGTTGTTTTGGGAAAAGGGGAAAAAAGACGGGCTCACGGTCGAGAATTCTGATTCTGGAAAAGGTCACTAATCTTAGTTCATAGAGATCTCTGTGTCTGTGATTAGCTACATTGCTGAACGCTGCAAAACACATGTGGATAGTTTGCCATGTCTTCATTTGCTTTTGCTTTCGTTTGAGGGAATTTAGCTCTGTCTGGTACCCTTGTACACCCAGACCTGAGCTTGGCTAACCACTCCAGTTGCAGAGGGCAGTCGGGGATTCCATGACTAATATAATATATATAAAGCATAAATGTATCTTCATTATTGTATTATTGCATCCACAGCTGAATAGGTTGTATAATCAATTGAGAACAAAATATGAATATCGCATTTGCTGGACAACACCTGCCACCTTGGGGTGCTTTTACTTGAGTACACTGTCGTGTTACAGTTATGTGTCTGACCAAGCAAATAAATAAATAACTCATTGTAATAGACAAGATCAAGATCATGAACACTCCTGACATACAGTTAGAACAATTAAAAAAATATAAAGAGAAAATTACATAATACATTTACATTTATTATTGTTTAAAATGTTGTTAATGGATTTGTTTCAGCTATTTAAAATGTAACTATTTAAAATCTTTGATGTCATGTTCTCTGATGACTTTAGTACCATGGACAGTGAATTGTTAGCAGGCTGCCGTAATGGAAACGTAATTTGAAGACGGTCCCTCAGATGAGCGATGACGTCACGACACTCCATAGAGGTAAGCGTGTTTATCAGCTTCTTTAAAACGCCGACTTTTGCAGAAAAATGCGTTGTAGTTCGTGCTCATAATAGTGGGTAATGATGTTTGACCAAAAATAGCCTTTTTTGATGCAGATTAACAGAGTTATTGAACGCGGAAATCCGAATGTCCGAATATAAAACCAACTTTACCCAAGTAACTAGAAGCTGATTGAGACACACAGAGATCTAGTTTGCATAGATTTTTCTTTCTAATAATTATTCTCATCTTAAACAGGACACAGTGGACAAACACACAGAAAAACTCCTGGAGAATCAACAGAGATCCATGTGACATACTATTATAAAGATGGAGTTTATTAAAGAGGAGACTGAAGACATGAAGATTGAAGAAACATTCAGAATCAAACATGAAGATACTGAGGAACAAACAGGTTGTTTTTTATTCTCAAAGCTGGACTCATTCATTTGATCCTTATTAAAATTAAAACATATTTTGTGTAACATTAAACACAGTATCTACTTTTGATTAGAAAACAATGAAAGCGGTATCTGACAAAAAAACGTTATTTTGCTTGAAGCAAACAATGACACTTCAGTTTTTAACTTGACATTTGTTTTATTAAGTGATTTTTCTGCTATCATCAAAAGTGTGATATTAAAATGTAAATAGCAGTGAATGTTCATTACAACAAGCAATAAATAATCATATTTCAGAAACACCAGCTTGTTGCTTGTTAACTGAAGATGCAGGACAGCCACCAGTAGTGCATTACAATAGTCCAGTCTAGACGTCATGAATGCATCAAATAACTTTACTGCATCTGAAACTGGTAACATGTTCTGTAATAGTTACTCATTTTGTATTTTAAATATGAAATGATGTTACATGTACTTTGTTACTCTCCAACTCTGGAGCCAAACAATAAAATAGAAACCGAAAATCTCTCATCGTAACCTTTGTGAGTTTAATTAGGAAATATTTCTTACTTGAATTCTGCTTTTAAATTCTCTAACGTGAAGATGAACATGGCAGATTATGTGTGGGTTTTTTAAAAGGAGTGTTTTTTTATCATTATATGGTAGTTGTGATAAAAGCACAACAATATACATGTTACAAATAATTGTTTTTAATTATAGCTATAATTAATGATTAAAATTGGAAGGAAATGCGTTTAATAGAGACAGATCAGTAGCAGTATTTGTATCAATGAGACTGGTTTTCAAAAACAATTGGCTACTTGGTAAAAAGATGCCAATAAGCCCCATATTTTAAATGTACAATCTTTATGTTTTCTTACATTAATTTGGAGATTCAATGTGAAATTGTTTATTGTCAAATAGTTTTTTAATTAATTGACAGAACTAGTCTAAGTGTTTTGATGTCTGTTGCTTTGTGCCTTTAAACTGTTGTTAACTTACATTTTTCTCATTTCACCTCAGACCTGATGACTCTGAAAGAGGAGAGTCAAGAACTCAATGAAACAGAAGAGAAAGATGATTTCAAAACTGAAGTAAAATCAATTAGTTGCTCACAGAATAAAAAAACATCCTCACCAGAAATAAATCAAAAACCACAAAGTACAAATCTTAATTCTAACATGAGAGTTCACACTGGAGAGAGACCTTACAGCTGCCAACAGTGTGCGAAGAGTTTCATCTTAAGTGGACATCTTAACAGTCACATGAAAATTCACATTGAAAAGAAGCCGGTAATATGCCCTCAGTGTGGAAAGAGTTTTACAAAGAAAAAAAACCTTACTGTCCACATGAGAGTTCACACTGGAGAGAAGCCTTTCATCTGTAAACTGTGTGGGAAGAGTTTTACACAGAAACAAAACCTTACTGTCCACATGAGAATTCACACTGGAGAGAAGCCTTACTCCTGCAAACTCTGTGGGGAGAGTTTCTCACAAAAAGGAGTTCTTGAGACTCACATGAACATTCACACCCAAAAAAAGCCATTCATATGCCCTCAGTGTGGAAGGAGTTTTACAAACAAAAATAACCTTACTGTCCACGTGAGAACTCACACTGGAGAGAAGCCTTTCATCTGTAAACTGTGTGGGAATAGTTTTACACAGAAACAATACCTTACTGTCCACATGAGAACTCACACTGGAGAGAAGCCTTTCATGTGCAAACAGTGTGGGAAGAGTTTTTCACGAAAAGGAGTTCTTAAGACTCACATGATAATTCATACCGATAAGAAGCCATTCATATGTCCTGAGTGTGGAAAGTGTTTTACACTGAAAGGTACGCTTGATAACCACATGAAAATTCACACTGGAGAGAAACCTTTTACCTGCCCTCAGTGTGGAAAGAGTTTCAAGTATAAAACAAGCCTTGATGTTCACTTGAGCATTCACACTGGTGAGAAACCTTACACCTGTGAACAGTGTGGAAAGAGTTTCACGCATAAAGTAAACCTTAAGGTTCACATGACAGTTCACACTGGAGAGAAACCGTACAAGTGTGTTCAGTGTGAGAAGAGTTTCACATGTCAGAGCAACATGAAACGTCATTTGCAAACTCATTCTGGAAAGGAACTGCCATTTTCTTCAATGCAAGAAGAGGTTTAGAAAAAGGAGCAATTTCTAGAATCATCTGCTCATTCATTTTGAAAGACATTCAAGTGTAGTCAAAGTAATAAAAACATTTTCCATCACACTTACAGATATGTGAAAAATCATGCAAATGTCAGACTTTGCCTGTGTTCCTTGTTCAAGAGTGTAATGAGAAAAAAGGTGTGTGAAATCAAGGATGTTGCTAAATGTGGGATGCATTTGATCACTTTCATGCATCCTTCATCTCTTTTTGTTTACCATAAGGATTTTTTTTTTAACTGTGGCCATACCTGATCATCTGCTTTACTGTAGTTTCAAATATTAAGTTATATATATATATATATATAGTGATTACAGTAGATTCCCTCAAAGTGTGACTATGACGAGTGTGTCACTCACTTCCATGTGTTGATTTCTCTGTATCAAAATATTAGACAAACTTTTACCTTGCTGGGAAAAGCAATGTAATCTGAAGATTATAAATGAATTGACATAAACTGAACAAAATTGATTTTAAGTGTACTTTAGCTTATTGTTTAGTTGATCTCAATGTAATGTTGTTATATCTGTTTACATTATGGACTTTATCAGGAGAAGCATTGAAATATTATACTAGGTTTGTGCAGGTCTGTTTTTTAATCTGCACAGTTCATTCTTTGTTGTGCTTCCAGTAGCCTGTATTTACAGTAGATATACATACTGTTTCCTTTCTAATTCATTTGCTACAATAAACAATCCGAAGCAGTTGGCCTTCATTCATTTTCTTGATAATTATACATAAAAGAAAGTATTTTTAAAAAATTGATTAACCAGTTGTATTCAGCAGTAACACATTTTCATACCCCTCCCCCATCTATGCACAAATAGCTTCTCATCAGCCCATTATATTTATTTTCTTTTGGCTACCCAGCCAAGCTACAGTTTACAACTTATCACTTTAAGCACATACTTCAAACACTTTATTCTCATTTGCACAGCATTTTTTCTGTTGCCAAATTACACAGTTTGTTCATACACTGTTCACACAGTGTGTAAAACTTTTCACTCTTTGCACTTTCAGCCTCTACAATCTCAGTACTTTAAGAACCTATCAGCTCTTGTCTTGATTTCATGATGTGGTCCACTTCTTTGTTTACAGCTTATAGCCTTGGGGGGCCATGGTGGATCAGGGTGTTGCTTGGGGGGCCATGGTGGATCAGGGTGTTGCTTGGGGGGCCATGGTGGATCAGGGAGCTGTACAGACAGTTTGGGGAGCCATTGTTGAATTACAAAAGCTCGGGAAGCCGTGCTGGAGCAAACCGTTTAGGAAGACATGGTGGATCATGAAACTTGGAAAGCCATGGCGGAGCAGCCTATATGGCCTCGGCCTCAGCACTCAGCCTGGCCCTTAACCACTTACCAAACTGACATTCAATTCACCTTTATGGCGAGACACGACAGGCAAAATCATTGTTTTTTTTTTTATTGGTCAATTTTGAGATTTTTCTTCTTTTAGACTTGTGGTGAAAAAAGTCAGAAATACACATTTAGGTCTTTATTTTACTGCACTTTGTCTGTTTGCGTCTGTAGATTTCTCATAAATTCAACAAAAGTTGGCGTTCTAAATCAACATGCTGCTCTGCGATCTCTGCCTGTACCCAGTCATCACGTACAGATGACTGTACTCGAAAAGAGTACAGCAGTTGTCAATTGCAAGGGGGAAAAGGAAAATTAGTGATGGACTACCCAGTGAAATGCCCTCAGGAAGCGCATCTGAACGTAAGCTGTCGATGGGAAACCAGGGTGGTTTAGATATAAGCCAATCTATAAATAAAGTGCACTCTACACAACAGTGGCTGCTTGTTCATGCTGCGCGACTGAATGAGCTGATTGGTGATTTAACTTGTCTGAATTGTGGTATGTCAGGGCTAAAAATTTATATAGATCCACAGAATCAAGGGTTCTGTAGCAGTTTATTGCTAGAGTGCTGTCTGGGTAAAGATGACAAGTACCGCAGGAGCGTGTACACGTCTATGCGACTTCGCGATGAGTCCAGAAATGACGTCGCATTTGATGTGAATGTGCGAATGGTCCTCTTGGCACACAAGTTAGGATTGGGAAATGCAGCTCTCAGAAAAATCAGCAAGGTGTTGGGGCTCCCTGGCCTTCACCTTAAAATGTATCAGAGGCACGGCAAGAGAGTGACAGGTAGGCAATGGAAACAGGATTGTAGCCTATCCCAAAAATTGAAGCAGTCTGTAGAATTTCTGATGTCAGAAATAGCCCAATACGTGTGGCTGTTACCACCTTGTAACATATTATAACATTTCTGTAACAATATTTGTTTTGTATCGATGAAATATTTATTTATTTAAAAGATTTATAAGAATAGAATAAAGTGCCATCGCATTCACTATGTTGCTTTGTGGTGGTCAGTTTTACTTTTACAGTACAGATTTCTGTGTGTTGTATCTATAAAAATAAAAATGAACAGCTATTGATACAATACACATTTCATTTTAGCGGCAGAAATTGAGAGAGGTCTTGAGTCACTTCACAGGACAAGGGAGCAGGTCAGGAAGGCCTATGATATTTTTACGGGAATGGTGATCGACTTTGAGGTTCTATCCTCCTATTGCCATGCTTGTGCCCTTAAAGAAGCTGCCAGGCATGAGGGAAAGATTACAGATGAGGAAATTGACAGCTGGAGAGAAACGCATGACTGTGCACAAAATTTTAGGGGCTTAAGCAAGGCTATGGAGCAGGAGGCAGCGAAAAGGATGGGGAAATTAACGGCCAAAAAATGTTAAACATTACAAAATTATTAAGGGGGGCAATTTTAAATAACCAGGGTTCCACAGAGAAAATGAAAAATGAGATCTGGACTGGTCTCCTCCATAGCATGTCCTGTGACGAAGTCCCCTTGCACACCAGGTGCAACCTGTCCTGGTGTTGGTATAGGAGGGTGGAGGAAATTGGAGAAACTCCAGAGAGCCACAGGCTCCATGCAGGAAACTTGGGAGGTGGGCCAGAAGCTGATACCTGTATACCACCGCATGTCAAGTGACAGCCTGCTGCAGCGCATGCAGCATGGTGGCACTCAAAATGCGAATGAGTGCCTCAACTCCGTCATTTGGGCCCGCTGTCCAAAAACAGTGTTTGTAGGTAAGAGTAGAGTTGAGGCAGCTGCAAGTATGGCCATTTTAACTTTTAATGAGGGGTCCTCTGCCATGCTTGCCTTTATGAATAAGCTTTGGCTGGAAAGCACTGTCGTTTCCGTCACCACCATCAGGGAAACCGATATGCTGAGGATCATAAAAGCCGATATCCATCCAGTCTGAGAGTGTAAAACATTGCAGAAAGACTCTGAGCACAGCTAAAAAGCTGAAAAGGCATCAGCAAGAGAGGGGTAAGGGGCCTACATATGGTGCAGGCACGGTGAGCTAGGCTTTCAACCCTTTAGGTGAACTTTGTGTTCCGATGGACATAGATGACTAGAGTTGCAGTTCTGAAGATAAGTTTGTGTCTGTATTTGTGGTTCCCTGTGGTTAGTTGAAGGTCTTGTTTGGCAATGTTGTTTTATTCAGTAGTCATTGTTCCTGGTCTACATTGTTATAAACAATTACTTAGCCAGCTGTTTTGCTTTTTAGCAATGTTTTCGTATAAAAATGTGTGGAATTTTTACAATATAAATCTTTAAAGCCCATTTTCTCAAAATGACTTTTCTCTCATACTCCAAGTCCGAAATCTCCACTTCAGTAGCACCTATATACACCAAACTTTCCAGTCTTGTACCTAGTTATATTATGGAGACAATTACAGAGGAATTTGTAAATATATTATTCCTAGCCTGATTTCTGTAACATTTTATTCCAAAAAACATGGCGAAAATACATTTTTTAAGGCTATTGACAGTATATTCTTATTTACAGGATAACAAAAGTAGATATCCATAAATCCCTCTGTAATTGTTTCACATCTGATATGTGAACACAATGAAAAAATATTTTTGAACCTGGCTTTATCCAATTCAAAGAAAACTTTGTAATAAATTTTTTTCTCATCTTAATGTAGGTAATCAACTGGGAAAGTTTCATGATGACATCTGCTAGTTAAAAATTTTACCCTATTCACCTGTAGTCCCCTTAAGTCAACATAAAAAATGTATTTAGACCTCTTTAACGTGTAATACTAATGTTAGCATTAATAAAACAATTCTTGCGATCAGAATAAAATATTGAAAAAAGTCATAACAACAGTATATTAAATGAAATAAAGTTTATTTAACATCCACAAACATTCCTAAACTGAAGGTTTCACACTTGCTTTTGCTGCACTCCTGCCAACGGAAATGGTCTTCCATATGATAAACAATCACGTTTATAATATAAAAAACTCATAAGCTCACTAAAAGAGCCCCCTTGTTGAAGTGCAGACTTTCCACCATCAGTGATGAATGCTTACAACAAAATATAAATAAAGTAATAAATAAAAACATACATTTTTACATTTTTCAGATAAGTTTTTTGCTCCGAATAAATCAAAGAAAATGTTTTCAATTAACAAAACACAGAATATAAATGACAAGATACCATGAAATAAAAATGTAAGATACTCTAAAATACAGATTTGTTTAAAGGAAATTTACACTGACGCTCCATTTATATGAACTACCAATGCAATGACACCCTGACGCTCCATTTATATGAACTACCAATGCAATGACACACTGACCCTCCATTTATATGAACTACCAATGCAATGACACACTGACGCTCCATTTATATGAACTACCAATGCAATGGCACACTGACGCTCCATTTATATGACCTACCAATGCAATGACACACTGACGCTCAATTTATATGAACTACCAATGCAATGACACACTGACGCTCCATTTATATGAACTACCAATGCAATGACACACTGACGCTCCATTTATATGAACTACCAATGCAATGACACCCTGACGCTCCATTTATATGAACTACCAATGCAATGACACACTGACCCTCCATTTATATGAACTACCAATGCAATGGCACACTGACGCTCCATTTATATGACCTACCAATGCAATGACACACTGACGCTCAATTTATATGAACTACCAATGCAATGGCACACTGACGCTCCATTTATATGACCTACCAATGCAATGACACACTGACGCTCCATTTATATGAACTACCAATGCAATGACACACTGACGCTCCATTTATATGACCTACCAATGCAATGACACACTGACGCTCCATTTATATGAACTACCAATGCAATGACACACTGACGCTCCATTTATATGAACTACCAATGCAATGGCACACTGACGCTCCATTTATATGACCTACCAATGCAATGACACACTGACGCTCAATTTATATGAACTACCAATGCAATGACACACTGACGCTCCATTTATATGAACTACCAATGCAATGACACACTGACCCTCCATTTATATGAACTACCAATGCAATGACACACTGACGCTCCATTTATATGAACTACCAATGCAATGGCACACTGACGCTCCATTTATATGACCTACCAATGCAATGACACACTGACGCTCAATTTATATGAACTACCAATGCAATGACACACTGACCCTCCATTTATATGAACTACCAATGCAATGACACACTGACGCTCCATTTATATGAACTACCAATGCAATGGCACACTGACGCTCCATTTATATGAACTACCAATGCAATGGCACACTGACGCTCCATTTATATGAACTACCAATGCAATGATACCCTGACGCTCCATTTATATGAACTACCAATGCAATGGCACACTGACGCTCCATTTATATGAACTACCAATGCAATGATACCCTGACGCTCCATTTATATGAACTACCAATGCAATGGCACACTGACGCTCCATTTATATGAACTACCAATGCAATGGCACACTGACGCTCCATTTATATGAACTACCAATGCAATGATACCCTGACGCTCCATTTATATGAACTACCAATGCAATGGCACACTGACGCTCCATTTATATGAACTACCAATGCAATGATACCCTGACGCTCCATTTATATGAACTACCAATGCAATGACACACTGACCCTCCATTTATATGAACTACCAATGCAATGACACACTGACGCTCCATTTATATGAACTACCAATGCAATGGCACACTGACGCTCCATTTATATGAACTACCAATGCAATGGCACACTGACGCTCCATTTATATGAACTACCAATGCAATGATACCCTGACGCTCCATTTATATGAACTACCAATGCAATGGCACACTGACGCTCCATTTATATGAACTACCAATGCAATGATACCCTGACGCTCCATTTATATGAACTACCAATGCAATGGCACACTGACGCTCCATTTATATGAACTACCAATGCAATGATACCCTGACGCTCCATTTAAATGAACTACCAATGCTGACCCTCCATTTAAATGACCTACCAATGCAATGACACACTGACGCTCCATTTACATGAACTACCAATGCAATGACACACTGACGCTCCATTTATATGAACTACCAATGCAATGACATGTTTTCATGTGACAACACTGATACCCCATAACGTAAGCTCCAAGTATTGTAACATTTTACATTGACAACCCATAGCGTAATTCTCAATATTTCTAGGTAGAATACTTTTGACAAAAATTTCTCTTCATGGTAATTATTCTGTTATGCACAAAGTACTTCACTGCTATCCAGTCTCTTTCGCTATTCTTTAGAGATTGGTTTTCATTTAGGAATCTTTCACAGTCATTTTTTCCAGGGACTTTCATCTTCTTTAGGAAGTTTTTGAAGTGGTGTTCAATCATTTTACTCTCCACTTCTGTCCAGGCTTTTCTGGATTTTCCTTTTAAAATAAATAAGATTAAGTGGACACATTATTAATAATAATGAAATAATAAGAAAAGTAAAAAGGACAGTAATTACATGATAAATGTGGATGATATTCATTATTATTAGTTGAATAATATACCCTTTTGATTTAGTGGCAGTGGTGGTTTCCTCAGGTATGTAGATGCTTCCCCTGATACAGTCTTTCTTGAAGTGGCAGTCCCTTTTTCGAGATAATTATCCTTTGCCCTCCTTTTATTAGATTCAGCATCCTCCGATTCGGAATCACTGGTGCCCTCTTCAACTGTAACAAAACAATCAAACACATTTTTAAAACTGACAGTAGATTTTTAAAATCATTGACACTTTGAATTGTTTAAAACAATAAAAGGCTTGAACTACTTCAGTTGTGTGTAATGAATCTAAAATATATGAAAGTCTAATGTTTATCAGTACATTACAGAAAATAATGAACTTTACCACAATATGCAATTTTTTTTTAGAAGGACCTGTATATATAAAATATATTAGGGCTGCAACAACTAATCGATAAAATCGATTATTATCGATAATACAATTTGTCGACAACGATTCTCATTATCGATGAATCGGGTCCGCCCACAGTGCACGTACAACTTCAGAGGATCACGTCAAATAACAGCACTGAATGACGCATTTCTATAGACAAAATGCATCTAAAAATAGTGGAGGAAACAGACTGAGATGCTGCAGGAGAGTTACGTGATCCAAGCTGCCCAAAACATGAGAATTCCTTATTTAAAACTAATAGAGTGATGGCTTGCCCTGTGAGGCGCTTTTAGATCCGTTTGCGTCCTCAGCATGAAAACTTTCAGTTTGCGGTCATATCCTTATCTGTAAATGTCACAAATTTACTCGAGATTTTCCATTTAAAAATCCATTCTGGCAGTCTGTAAGTTTAAATCTTTACTGAATGAGCGTCAGACAGCCGGAACACAGAACACAGAAAGGGAGACAATTGATACTCAACTCAGCGCAAAAACATTCATTGTGCTGAAACATCTGTCGTTGAATGTTAAATTTAGATTTAAATACAACATGTAGTGCGCGTATTTATGGAGGGTATGAACAGTAGGGCTGTGACGGTGGCAGATTTTAACCACCGCCGGTGGTGCGGTGTTTTATATATAAATAAATGAGGCTTAAACATTATTCACGAACGTGCGTGTTTTGCAATTTCTGTCGGTGAACAAGCTGTCTACAAAACACTAAAATAAATCAACGAAATAATACATTTAAATAAGAAAGTAGCCTAAATAAGTGTTAAATAGGCTATTAAACAAGCATTCGTTGCAAAAATTCCTACAACCTCTAACGTTACAGCTGATCAGAATTACTGGCCGAGTTCTCTTTCTCTTCCCCATTGCACAGCTGCTGTTTTTAATAGCAAAGTAATTACATTCATTGTCGTTTCTTTAGTTTATAAAGTTAATTTAGAAATATATTTGGAACATGTTTTATTTGTGAAATTCAAGTTTTTGTTTTTTAAAGTAACGACAAAGCGGCCGGCGGCAGATAGATCAGTTTAGCCTTCTCAAATCATCACGATTTAAATTAAAATCCTTAGATAAATAAATAAATAAAAAAAATTAAGCATATCACAATATTAGTTTAATCGTTTAACCTAGATAAATGTGTAGGCTACTAATAGGTGCATATCCAATAGTTTGTGCGGAGATTAAAAGCTTTGCAGGACATGGAGGTGCAAGTGCTATGTGAAACTTCATTTTTGCTTATAAATGTAAGAGTAATAAATTTACTTTAAATTATTACTTCACTACTATAAAACGAAATAATTCAAATCGAAAACAAAACTCTTTTATTAGCTATAGGCCTAATCCATAAAGATGCACTCAGAAAATACTAGTTTATTAATAAATAATATGAATATCTCCTTACTTTTCCCCTCCACATTCATGGTAGGCCTAATAGGCTGTATGCACGGCGGTGAATGACGTACTTCCGGTGGAATATAAGGATGCTGGATTACTTCCGTTCCGGCGTGATTGTAGAGTGCTGTGTACTATTTTTTCTAATAACTTGTATTGTCTTCTATACTACGGTAACGTTAGACACAAAAACAGACTCCACTCATATTGTTGATGCTTATTTGCTTTATTATATTAAATAAACATATAAAATGACATCTAAACGTATGAAAGTATCTTTTAAAAGACGGGAGGACAGCCCCTCTAGCCACCACTGCTGTGTGCCGCAGTGTACAGCATCTGCTAAATTTAACACTTTTCTAAGTTTCCACACGTTTTCTAAAGAATGTGGGATTATAAAACCAACTTTGCCGCCTTGTATCTCCATTACCACTGTTTCAGCTATAATTAGCAGTGATAATGCAGTGCTATTCATCTGTCGTAGAACTGCATTACATTTTTTATTCTTATTATTTTGTACAATAATCATCCATACTAGCTAAGACAACAGCTGTGGTTATCCAAGCTGAACAGTGGTAACGTTAGAAAAGTAAAAACTGAACTGGACTGAACATGTCCAACAGAACTTTGAACGTCTCTTTTAAGCTACTACTCCTTCTCTCAGTTGGTGTGGAGTCTCTGCTTTCCTCATAGAGCGGTAGCAGTGAGCTTTCACTGAGATCTCATTTGTGGCCCTGATTTTACCTGACACTTTCAGACAAAATTACAAACACATTAAATGTCAAACATTTGATAACGTGATTTGATAACGTGATTAGCCTGCTGCTGGACGAATCGTAAAAAAATAATAGAAGTTCAGTTCAGGCGGTTCAGGTCAGCTGAATTTACCTTCATAATTGCACAGATACGAAGACACATAAAACTTGAAACCTTTCTCAAGTTTGCTCTGTGGCGTTGTACTGCACATCAGTGATTGTACATTTGGGCAACTCTTGCAAACACCGAGTAAAATTCGTCGACTCTGCCATAATCGCGTTTTTCTCCGCTTCAAACCTCTCCAACCGGAAACGGAATAGCAGCCTTGCGTCAAACGCGGAAGTACGCGTGCATAGAGCCTATTACTTTAGCTGGGGCTTTGGGCCAGCTTCAGCTTACTGCGTGCATTTGAACGCGGAACTCTTGCGCTCGCTGCTGTTGGTGGGACACTAAACACTGCCACGGCAGAATAAATAGCAGAAAAACTGTATTTTATGCTTGTTAGTGTGTTTTTCTTCAGATATTTGTCCTTTCTCTTTATTACAACAGGTGAATTGTTGTAAATGGTTAAGCACTGTGTTTTCATAGCATTCAGAATGTGGAATAGTGTGATTAAAAAAATAAATAAATAATTGGAATTTTTAAGCCAACGAATCGATTAATTGAAAAATTAATCAGCGAACTAATCGATTATCAAAATAATCGTTAGTTGAAGCCCTAAATAGTAGTATCACCAAAGACAGTCTTACTATTGGGAGATGAGAGGATTTGTGTTACTTACTACTGAATAAAACGTAATGGTAAAGCATAACATTACAGCATTGATGTCATTGAATTTCTGTTTCTGAGTTGTGTGACACTTTATTGCAATTTGCGGACACCATAGGAATGAATGGGATGTGCTGAAAGCTGAATCCAAAAATCAGTGACTTCTCTTTAAAAAAAAAAATTTCAGTAGAAACTCTAAAAATAGTTCAATCCAAAATTATTGTTTAGTTTAAGACATGTTGAAGATTATCTGATAGGCTGTCGTTTCAATAAATCATAAGCTATTTCCTCTAAAAAGCTGTTCATTCAGCCTATTGAAGCCTCTCCACCATTGACATCAATTTAAAAAAATGGCGGCTAGTGTCCTTTCCTGCTAACTTTTTTGGTTTGCGGAAGAGAAAAATAAAAGATGTCTGTCTTTGTCATGGCTAATGACAATACCATCTGCTATACTATACTATACCATAGGTTTTGACTTGACTACAATTGTAAGCACAATGTCACAGCAAACTAGTATGAAAAACAACGAATCTACAACAGAAATCTAAATAGTGAATGGTTTTTACCATTGATGGTAATTAATATCACTGGTTTGCCTGGTAAAATGGTGAAGTTGGTGCCTTCAAAGTCGGCAAAATGCAAGCTGGCAAAAAAAAAGAAAACCACAAATTAGATTATTTGTAACTGGCTGCAGACACACATGAACAGCAAAATGAGGGCTTTCATGAGAGCATACTGTACCTTGCTCATGGATGCAATATTCATCGTCCCCTTTGATGATGTACGAGGTTGGAGGAATGGCTTCAAAAAACCCATGGATGACACATTTCCTGTTGTGGAGTGGCTGTTTTTTGTGATACAATACATCACAGTCCCCACAGAACCACTCCTAGGGAAGACGCTCTGTTCACCTAGGGAGAAGATCCCCCCCCCCCCCCCCCCCCCCCCCCCCAATATATTACTTCAGGTGAATAACTAAAGTATAACACACTGAATTGAAGCTACTCAAAATTTAATCAGACACTAGGTTTGATTGTATTGCACTACATAGTGGCTCAGTGTTTAGCACTTTCACCTTACAGCAAGAAGGTCCTTTGCTTTTCTCATAAATATGGTTTTCATCTGGGTTTCCAGGTTTTATACCATCCTAAAACACATGTATCCTAGCCTATACTGTATATAAGGGCACTAAAAATTAATTCTCAGCAAGCCTACACTAAAGTTAAATAATTATGAAAACCAACCTAATAACAGCAGGCTCATGGCAAAGCCAACACAATGGACAACCAACAGCCTCTTTTACAATAAGGCATTCAAGGTGGTATGGTCTTGCTTCTTTCCAGCGATCTGAGGCTTTCTGTTGCCGAAAAGACCATGATGATGCAGAGCTTCTTGGAGGCTCAGCAGAAGGATAAGATGCCAAAATATCAGAGAGCCTCTCCATATTTTTTTTTTCTGTAAAGAAAATATGAAAAAAAAATCAAAAGGGACAATTTAGATGAGGACCAATTAAAACTCCACTCATGAATATTTAGAATAAACTCCATTTCATGATTCAGTATCAAACCATCCTTAAACTTTACTAAACTGTGTTCTTAATCCATTTACAGCACTGTCAGATTTGTGTAAGCATTTTTTTCTTTAATTACACATGGATTTTAGATTCATCACTGTGATTTACCAAATTCCTCTTGAGGATTTAGTTGAGTTGAGGGTACATAAGTGGAACCTCCACACTGGATGACAAGGAGCACTCAAGAGTAGGGTGTGCGACTGAACCGCTTTATTGGCGGATACGGTTACGGATCGGATATTGGCGGATCCGTTGCGCTGTGCAAGTGGACTCCAATGCCTACCCGTTTTGCGGATCCGTTCCGGATCTTGTGGTACATCCGGCACGGATCCGTTCTGGAATAATTTTGCTATCTGGGCGTATACGTTCTATATTGATATCAGAGACCAATTTAAATTATTGGATAAATGCATTCTATGGCACCTTTAATGTGTGTGTAAATACAAATGAGGAATCATGTTAAGCTAAATATATTCCGTTTATTTATTTTTATTTTTCTATCTGCTTTTTTTTCTAAGGCTATGATTAAATTTTGACCAACATAATTATATTTTGCGGTAAT
>NC_133361.1:83520181-83580506 GCF_049309525.1 Garra rufa
TGTACTTTACAGCTTACTTTATTAGATCTGAAATTAGTTTTAAATACAAATAAAACTAAATACATTATTTTTTACACATAGTTGTTCTATGACCACTGCTCTATGTATTCTTTCAGTTGATGGCTTACACACTGAACAAATAGCTGCTTATAAATATCTAGGAATATGGCTTGACGAGAAGTTGGCTTTTGATGTTCATATTAATTGTCAGATTACAGTTTTTTTCAATCGCTAACAAGTGTTTACCCATACTTCAGATACTTTTTCTAAACTCTTAACACAGACTGGCACCTGCAAAACACAATTGGACAAATGGATAATTTTCTTCTCAAAAATACAATTTGTCAAATATATACTAACTCTTCATTTCAAAATAGAACACATCTTTCTCTGCACACACTAACTTTACCAAAACACTGGAAATCTGACTCAAAATGAAATTATTCTGTCAAAGAATAACACTTGTTTTCACTTCACAAGGGTACATGCAGTCAATCAAAGTACACCAGGTTTCAAAATACTGGCTATTGTTGACATTTCAAAAACTGCATAGACTTTTATGTTTCAGTTTTACAGATATCCACCGTTTTAACAGTACATTTCTTGTTTGGGAACTGTATGTCCACATGTACAGTAATGTTCACATTCAAAAGCATTCCAGGAAAAAGCAAATACATTTCTTTTTCTGTTTATTACAGGAGGTACAGTAGAAACACAGCATGACAGAACAGAAAAAGTTTTACAGTATTGCTTACAGTGAACAAAATATCCATGAAACACACAAGAGCATTCTGAACAAAAAAGAAAAAAAAAGAAAAGAATAACAACAGCAAAAAGCAAAAAAAAAAAAAAAAAAAAAGGGGGGGGGGGGGGGTAAAAAAAAAAAGCAAAAAATTACTGTATCTAATCTCTGCGATCTTCAGGGTTAGGCCACATGTTTCCAAACAGGGTTGGGGCCTTTCATGAATTCAACTGAGAATGAATGGTAAATTCCAATTCACTTCCTGGAATGGAATTGGATTTGGAATTGGAATGTCAGGAAACTGAATTGAAATCAAATAAATTCCACTAAATTCCACTTGAGTTGCTAGTTTATAATACATTAAATATTGTAAATCACATAAACAACAAACATATAAAAGAAATACAAAGTACTGTCTGTTTAGTATGTTAAGTATGATCATTTCACATGCCAAATTTCAGGAAATGATGATAATTCGATGCAATAAAAAGTGAATGAAAAACATGAATGAACATGACTATTTTTTTGCGAGTTGAGACATATGTGGAAATCATATATTGAATGTACAGTACATACAGAAACTTATCATCACTGTCATTCAATAAAATGACAGTGATGATAAGTTTCTGATTCAGTGATGATAAGTGACAAATGCATTTAGAGACATACATTTGAACTTTATTTATGATGCTTTACAAATACCAAGTAATGTATGAAATAGAGTTGATCAAATGCAAGTAAATAAAATGAATGACAGTGGTGATAAGTTTCTCTATGCACTATACGTTCAATATATGATTACCACATAATATATGTCTCAACTCACAAAAAATGAGTCATGTTCATTCATGTATTTCATTCACTTTTTATTGCATCGAATTATCATAATTTCCTGAAATTTGGCATGTGAAATGATCATATACTTAACCAACTAAACATACAGTACTTTGTATTTCTTTTATATGTTTGTTGTTTATGTGATTTACAATATTTAGAGTTTTTTACAGACACTAGGACACATTTCTCAATACTTAGGTCACTTTTGCAAAACTCTTCACACAATTCTCCTAACCGACTTTCAGCTTGGCAAAGCAGTTCATTTCACATTCAAAATGCACTACAACTACCAAAACACTTTATTCAGGTCTCAAATAAACTCATTCTTCCAGAACACAAGCAAAGGTTGACAGCCGACAAACACACTTTGTCACCCACAAAACAATGAGCTAAAAAACACTAACAACATGTAGCATTACACAGTGTTTTCTTGTGTAAAACAAGGACACATCTCTGTTTATAATTGCAATATATATTGTTTATAACTGCAATATATGTTACTGGGATGAATCAGACATGATGCAGAATTCATCAATATTTTATGTTGTTTATTTATTTAAATTTTTTTGCACTAAGTAATTCCAAAATACAAGAATTTGTACACACCATCCACTGATACAGATACAATAGTAATGCTAATCTACTGCATTTTTAGATTTGAAATATGTTTCAATAAAATATTGCTGTTGAATTTTGCTGTCTTATTCAGTTTTGCATGATGTTATTGTTTTGAACATAAGTTTAACAGTTTTGAAAACAGTATGCAAGCATGTGCAAAATGTCCTGTACGTACAAAGATTTTTGTCAGTTGTTGTGTCTGAGTGAGAAAAGAATTCATGAAATTTGAGAGATGTAGTCATTGAATGCATTTTGTGCCAAAACAATGATAATTGATCCTCAGTTTAGCCCTCATAGACTTCTGTTGTGCTCACTGTGTGAAGAGTTTTGCAAAAGTGACCTAAGTATTGAGAAATGTGTCCTAGCGTCTGTAAAAAACTGTAATGTATTATAAACTAGCAACTCAAGTGGAATTTTTTGGAATTTGATTTCAACTCTGTTTCCTGACATTCCAATTCCAAATCCAATTCCATTCCAGGAAGTGAATTGGAATTTACCATTCATTCTCAATTCAATTAATTTCAAGATCGCAGAGATTAGATACAGTAATTTTGTGCTCTTTTTAGACCCCCCCCCCTCCCCCCCTTTTTTTTATCTGGGCTTTTTGCTTTTTTTTTTTTTTTTGAAAAACAAACTTATTTGCTTTTTACTGGAATGCTTTTGAATGTGAACATTACTGTACATGTGGACAAACAGTTCCCAACCAAGAAATTTAGTGTCAAAATTGTGGATTGCATGTTTTGCATGCAAATACCTGTAAAACTGAAACATAAAAGTCTATGCAGTTTTTGAAATGTCAACAATAGCCAGTATTTTGAAACCTGGTGTACTTTGACTGACTGCATGTACCTTGTGAAGTGAAAACAAGTGTTATTCTTTGACAGAATAATTTCATTTTGAGTCAGATTTCCAGTGTTTTGGTAAAGTTAGTGTGATCAGAGAAAGATGTGTTCTGTTTTGAAATGAAGAGTTAGTATATATTTAACAAAATGTATTTTTGAGAAGAAAATTATCCATTTGTTCAATTGTATTTTGTAGGTGCCAGTCTGTGTTAAGAGTTTAGAAAAAGTATCTGAAGTATGGGTAAGCGCTTGTTAGCGATTGAAAAAAACTGTAATAATGAGACATTAATCTGACATTGTTGCTACAGTGTTTAAAAGCTTACTTACAGAAGAGTTTATAGCATTCACCTTGTAATCGCAGAACATCTGAATCAGAAATCCAGCTCCACTCTAACTTGGCACATTGACCGGTTTATCACTGAAATGGACAGATAAAACAGTTACAATATCAGCACCCACAATTATTGCAGTTATTTGCAATTGCAAACATGCGTTTGTGTAAAAGGAGCAAGGCAAAGGTGCACTCACCGGTTAAGTCACAGATAAAGACGAATGAACATCCACATGTGCTCGCTGACATTTTCTGTTTCAAAAATACAGTTAAGTACTGTTTTCTTTCCTTCATGCAAATTAATATGGTAAAATACTGTTAAACTGTGTCAACCATAAAAAAAAAAAAAGCAATGCACTGCTTTTGATTATAACAGGATTATACTGTTAAAATACTGCCGTAAATTAACAGCAATTTTTTACAGTGATATTTGCTGATTTTGACAACCTCACAAAGACCACAGCAGGATCTTCTCTGTTACTGAACTATCATCAAATTATTCTTGAATCAGTCTCATTAATAATGAGCAAAAAGGAGAATAATGTTTTGTCTCTGACTGTGAGAAAGTATGTTATCAGTGTATATATATACATATATATATATATATATATATATATATATATATATATATATATATATATATATACACACACACACACACACACACACACACACACACACACACGGGCTGTAAGCATTAAAACAATGCAGTACAGTGTTGCAGCGCATCAAAGCAGTCAATTAGAGCGCAGCATTTCAGCCTGGGACGACAATCCTGACTTTTTTACACCCTTAGGGCTGCGCTTCAGGCATATTTTCAGGTCATGGCTCCCCAAGGCATCCGGTCTATTTTTTTAGGCTTCTCCTTATTTTTATATCTTAGACATATTTTATATTTTATATTTTTTATGTTGGAGGGAAGAACACGAACCTTCACTTTAGCTTTTGAGACCAGTTTGGACGGCGTTTAGTGTCCTTCAGCGCAGCAAGAGATCCGCGTTCAAGCGCACACAATAGGCTGAAACTTGCCACAAAGCACCGGCAAAAATAAATAACAATGAATGTGTCAAGGAAAGAGTAAGAACTTGTTTGAATTATTTATTAATAAACTAGTATATTATGAGTCAGTGCAGCAAAGATCCTGTCTGCAATCTCCTTTTTGGGACACGCATTTAGAGAGAAATTCATATTTAGCCTACCAATTACATAATGAAATTGTTTTTGTTTTCGATTTGTTTTATTTCGTTAAGTAACAATTTAAAGCTTTTTATATATATATTTATCTTGTCTGTGAGGAATGTTTTTGCGGAGTTTCGTTATTTGTTGTGAAGCTCCTGTTCAATAACGGGACGGCAGAACACGCATCATGTTTGTTTTCTTTTTTGTTTGTGTTTTGTTGAGTGTACACAAATAACATGGATACTTTTAAATTGCTTTCACTGAAAAAAATGCAAGTGATCGCACTGGCGTCTCCATGTCCTGCAAAGCAAACTCTTGGATACACCCTTTTATGGGTTTATTAATGCTCTGCACACACTATGCAACAGCGCACATTTATTTAGGTTTAACGTTTAAACTAATTGTTCAGTACTTGAACTGTTTTATATCTATAGATTTTTTTAAGGCAAGTCGTGATGATTTGAGAAGGCAAAATGATCAAACAGAATATGATTAGTTGTCTGCTGGGCGCTCAAAAAACGTAGGCCTACATTAGGGTGATCGAGCGGGGCACAACCTAACGCGGGGTTAATTGTAACAAACGTGGTTTAAATATTTCCACACATGCTAACATAACCAAATGTACAGTATTTACTAGTTGCCATAGCAACACTATGCAGAGCAAAATGTGCGTCAAAATTCAAAAGCCTTTTGAAGATCGCTGAATATCTATTTTACCATAGTAAAAGTACATTTCTGGCTGAAGTAAACTTTTCATTTCAGTTTTTAGTATTCATTTAAAATTAGACAAATCTGCTATTATTTTAATCTCCAATTTGTTATTTATCAGTTTAGACAGTTTATTAATGCTTGGAAAACCAGCAGAAGACAACCTGTTTTATATTCCTGCAGATGGGGAACGTTACACTGTGTTACAATATGCCCCGCTGTTATTAAACTACACTATTCTATGACATTAGCGGTGCAATTTACACTATTTACTTGCAGTGGCGGTTCTACACGGAGGCCAAGGGAGGCCCGTGCCCCTGTAGACATGTCCTTGGCCACCCCTGTGGCCCCCCCGTACTGACCAAATAAAATAAAATAAATTAATTATGGTTTTACACACGAGCGCCAAAAGCGGAACTAATGCGACGCATCGTTCTACTTAAATGGGTAAATTAGAGCGGCGCACACAAACACTGCAGCAACAATTAGAACTACTCTTGGATAGAGGAGCTACGATTTATTTCTCCTGTTGCAAGAGTCGAAAGTAAGCAAAACAATTTCATTTCGTGAGTGACTTGTTGTTCTTGCACATAACCGTGTTACTTTTGTTTTTCACACTGATAATTAAATCAAGTTTGTAAATGGCTTTGTAAAATCTTTGTTAACGTTAGTTAATAAAAATATACAGCTGTTCATGTTAGTTCATGATCAAGTGCCGGTTTAGTTCTGCTGAAACTCTACACCTCTGAGAACTCTCTCATTAAAACAAAGAAAGTGTAGACATGATGTAAATAAGAGATTAATTGTACTGTGTAAATGTGATTTCATTACCTTTTATTAACTTTGAGAGATTGCGATGAACTACAGTAATGTATGAGTGACAGCTTTCCAGTGATTGTAAGGGGAGTGCGCACTTTTAAGACTATAATTAATTCAGAATTTGAATTCATTTATTCATGGATTCACTCTCTGATAACGCAACATCGCCATTGCTATCGTGCAGCACATAGGCTACTACATGAGTTACACAAACTAAGAGAAGGTAAAGCAGGTGCTTACTCATCAAAATATGTCTAAACAGCCGCACTGCACGTGTCGACACGCGCCCGTGAGTAAACATTATTTTTTTCTTTCACCATGCAGCAAACGTAAAAAATAATTAAACCGTTTAACTTATAGTACTTCTTACTGTCGATTAACAGTGAACGGTCAATATGAGCATCCCTAAAATGTTTGTATGATTTTAAAGTAAAATAAAGTTTATAATCTTTAAATATCACTTGTTGTCATTTTTTAATGTGCCCCTCTGGATAAACACTGGCCCCTCCTTGGCCCCCCTAGTCAAATTTGTCTAGAACCGCCACTGTTTACTTGTATGGGTTTTGATAAGAAACCACAAGAAACAGGTGAATTAAGGATGACAATCAGTGTTCAGATGTTATTATTTCAACAAATGTAAAGCATTTTGGCTGGTTTATGTGTGTGGTGTTCTATGAGAGCTGTGTGTGGAGTGTTCTTCTGAATGTCTAAATGTGTTTCATCTATTTGTCCACATTGTTTTTTGAACTACTGTACAGCTGTGTGTTGCGATCAGGGCCGTTCCAAGCATTGTTGCGATATGTTCATTGTCAAACTCCAAAATTAGATTTTTTTTTTAAACGTCATTACTTCATTTGAAAAAGTTAACACATGTATTTTACTGACAAAATATTTTAGTTTGTTGTGCATATATTTTTTTCATTCGATCAGATAACATTTGAAGCTGTCATACGGTCGTGTTACAACGTGCCCCTCAGATGTTACAATGTACCCCACGGTCCCCACCTACGGGGCATGTTGTCACGTTTCACTTCCTTTCTTTTGAGGTAAATAACGAAAAGCGTATACACTGTAAATATGAAACAGAGCAATATATTTGTACTAGACAAGTGTGAAAATAATGTGGATAAAAATTGTACTCTGAACCCCGGGTGGATTTACATAAACCGCGAAATCCAAAAAGTTATTGTGTCCCGCTCTCCCCTATATTATTATATTTAAATTTATTATACAAAATTAAACAAACAAAAATGCTCCAAACGTTTTTCTAAATTTACTTAATAAAAAACGACACTAGATACAATCACTTTGCTATTGAACTATTTTAATAGCTGAAACTATTATTAGTATTAAGTTGTTTTGGGAAAAGGGGAAAAAAGACGGGCTCACGGTCGAGAATTCTGATTCTGGAAAAGGTCACTAATCTTAGTTATAGAGATCTCTGTGTCTGTGATTAGCTACATTGCTGAACGCTGCAAAACACATGTGGATAGTTTGCCATGTCTTCATTTGCTTTTGCTTTCGTTTGAGGGAATTTAGCTCTGTCTGGTACCTTTGTACACCCAGACCTGAGCTTGGCTAACCGCTCCAGTTGCAGAGGGCAGTCGGGGATTCCATGACTAATATAATATATATAAAGCATAAATGTATCTTCATTATTGTATTTGTGCATCCACAGCTGAATAGGTTGTATAATCAATTGAACAAAATATGAATATCGCATTTGCTGGACAACACCTGCCACCTTGGGGTGCTTTTACTTGAGTACACTGTCGTGTTACAGTTATGTGTCTGACCAAGCAAATAAATAAATAACTCATTGTAATAGACAAGATCAAGATCATGAACACTCCTGACATACAGTTAGAACAATTAAAAAAATATAAAGAGAAAATTACAAAATACATTTACATTTATTATTGTTTAAAATTGTATTAATGGATTTGTTTCAGCTATAAAATGTAACTATTTAAAATCTTTGATGTCATGTTCTCTGATGACTTTAGTACCATGGACAGTGAATTGTTAGCAGGCTGCCGTAATGGAAACGTAATTTGAAGACGGTCCCTCAGATGAGCGATGACGTCACGACACTCCATAGAGGTAAGCGTGTTTATCAGCTTCTTTAAAACGCCGACTTCTGCAGAAAAATGCGTTGTAGTTTGTGCTCATAATAGTGGGTAATGATGTTTGACCAAAAATAGCCTTTTTTGATGCAGATTAACAGAGTTATTGAACGCGGAAGTCCGAATGTGCGAATATGAAACTAACTTTACCGCAGTACCATGGTTTTGCTACATTAACCATAATTGTACCATGTTTGTAGTAAAACTGTGGTTAAACAAATGTATAAAGTCACTAAAAAAACATGTTTTTGCCCATTCACTATAAAACAAACCATGGTTAATTTTCGTAAGGTTACATCAAATTCATCTGAGTTGTTGAATTAAATGATTTTGCAAAAACACTGGTTCTGTCTTACAACTAATATGTATTTGTTTGTTTCAGTCAATCAAGAATGGATACAGAGATAAGTATCCTGCATTATAGATGTCTTATCAGTGGTTTTCAAACCTCTCCTTAAAGTACCCCCAGCACTGCACATTTTGTATATCTACCTATATCTGACAAACACATACACATACACACACTTAAGGTCTTGCAGTCTAATGAGTTGAATTGGGTGTGATAGATGAGGGAGACATACAAAATGTGCATAGCTGGGGGTACTCCAGAATAGGTTTGAGATTTGTTTGTTTGTTTCTTATATTATAAATGTATTGCTATATGTGTTGATAGCTGTAATACTATCATGTTCTGTTTGCTATACTACTGAATTTTAAAACTTTCTACAGACTTAAAAAAATAAAACTTCACATTAATATGCCTTAACATATTTAGATGAAATGATAAAGTTGCTATTTGACAATGGCTTCAAACAAAGAGAAATGTGCTCTTTTCTTGGTGCTTCTGGATACAAAATTAGGTAATCATTAAGCTTTACTGATGTAAAATATACAATACATCAAAATATGTGAAATGTTTACAGTATCTTATGCTTTCATCTTGCAGTGAAAGGCACCTAAGAAGATTGCTAAAATCACTTGGTTTGAGACGGAGGAGTTTTGACAGGCCCCATAATGAAATTCGCCAAGCTGTTATGGTACAGTATGTCTTAAAGCAGTGTCCTAGATTGCTGCTCCTGGAAAGCCACTAACCTTCTGATTTCAGTTATAGTCAGCTGCAACAAACTGCCTTAAATTACCCCTTATATATTAGGGTAAAACCCCTGATAATACTTTAATATATTATCAATAAGGCTTTTCTTAACTGAATGTGGCATGACATGTGGCTAATTATGGTGTCCCATACTCAGAATTTGTGCCTTTGTTTAAACAAACACACACCCAGAACAGTGGCCAGCCATTTTTTCGCTTGTACCTCAGTCATGGGTAATGAGAGTTAAAGAGAGCACTGTTCATTCACTTTCCCCACCGACAATTCCTGTACAATCCTACTCCTGTTGGGTGTGTGCAAACTATTTATTGTAGTAATAATCCAAAATGATGTTTATTTAGAGTGAGCTGAGGCACTGGTCACCTTGGCAAGGAATCCGTGCAATGCACAAACGGGTTCGTGATGTCAGAGGAATCCAGCCTTGCTACAGGTACCTATATTATACCTATTTTTAAAGATGTGATTTTTTTTTGTCGGTTTGTTTTGTTCCCCCCTCCCCCCATATACTTAATGTGTTATGTCTGTTAATATTTACCATATTGATGGTAAATATTAAATGTTAAGTAAATATGAATAATGTTATTAAAGGGATGAACTCAAACTCTCTTCCCCATGTTATTTCAAAATCATATGATTTTCTTTCAGTGGACAACAAAGAGATTTGTTAGGGTTAAGGAAAGCCCTACAGTAGGAGGGCTGATATCTTGCAGAGTTAAGCTCCAACCCCAGTTAAATACATCTGAATTAAAAATCAATCAATTAAAAACTTCACAGCAGCTGTGTTGAGGCAAGTTGGTTCTGCACAACACTGGCCCTCCAGGACTGAGTTTGGGCACCCCTGTCTTACAGTATGAACATAATGCTATTGATTGATTTAAACTACAGCCTAAGCCGATATTTTTGCAAATTGAAGGTGTTGACAGGATTAGACAGCATGGGCTTTGACAGACCCAGCTAAGAACACTAAAATAAGGGGTGGAGTCTAACCGACAGGCTGGTAAAGGTAGAGATAGCACATTGTAGAGATTTCTACCACTGTGTTTACCTTTATTATTAAAAAAAAAAAAAAAAAAAAAAAAATTATTTGTGTAAAAGATGCTGAAGAAAGTCATATAGGTATAAAAAACAGAGTTTTCTAGTTAAATAGTTTTCTGACTGATGTTTTGATTAAATTAAATGTTTACTGTAATGCATATTTTATCATTTGTTGTAGGAAATGACAAATTGAAATTCTTTGGAATCTGGGTACATCTTGGTATTGATGGGTATACAACCTGTATATTTAATGAAGTTCATTGTCTTGTAATTTTAGTCTCTGAGATGTAATCTAACTTTTTGTTTTTTAACCTACCTGAAATCAATTTAACAGATTTTCTCGGAAAATTATTTGGCTTAAGGCTGGCACCTCCAACCGACAGCAAACCTTTGTTGCAAGGTACTTCTTTGATGCCATTCAGGAACACAGTGGTACGTATATTTGATTTTGTACAATACATGGTAGGAGATCTTCTCATATATCCACACAAGTATTATTATTAAAAACATTGTTTTTATTATAGGTTGCCCACGTTTCATAAGAGCAGATAGAGGAAAGGAAAATCTTCTCGTCGGACAGATGCAAGTGGCATTTCACTTTCGGGAGTCGGGTGATCAAGGAAGAGATTCCTTCAGAGTGGGCACATCAGTACATAATCAGGCATGTGGGCATAAATGCTATTATGTATTATAATGCATGCCAAATATATTTTTTATAACAAGAAACATTTTTTTTATTAGCGAGCTGAATGCTTCAACAGTATGCTGAAAAAAACATGGATCAAAAAATGGCAGGTGACATTTGAGGTGAACAGAAACTGTTTTTGTCTGTCGATTGGAATGTAGTCTCAGCCTCAGACGTCACGCCCACGGAACGTTGGCTAAACGTCTGATGTATATGGTACACTTAACTGGAAACACTTCAGGAATGTCGAAGTCGTCATCTGATTCGTTGAATTTGACCGGATTTCCGGCAGACGCGAGTGTCGCATATATTTTCGGTCCGCCGGGAAACAAAATGCAGACTAATTTACTCGCCGTTTTGCTAAAATGTGCTCATGCAGACGCCATTGTTGTTAGACACACTTGCGACGATCGCGAACAAATTACTGACTTAATGCTGGTTCTCCCTCTTCTTATTTAACTTCCAATTCTGGTTATTTCAATGACTGACTTGTTGCATGCCAGTTTGTTGTTGTGGGGGCATTTCTACTCACCGAAACGTGACGCTGAACGAAACGAACTGTGATTGGTTGTTGGACATGTCGGTCAAACAGCCTTATGGGCGGGCCTTGGCCAATGAAAGCTGCCATGAATCCCAGACCTTCAGCCGTCAGTCTGAAGGTCTGGCTACGCGAGACTAATTGGAATGTATGGCACATGCTTATTGATACTAAATTAAAGACATTTTTGTCATTTATTTGCTTTTCTAAAAAATGTGTTTTTAGGCCATGATGGAATCTGGCATGCTCGATTTGGACAATCCTGTACAGATGTAAAATAAAACCCACCCTCATGTATCTGCTTACATTTAATAAAAAAATAATAATCAATGCATGCTAACCTACAGAAATTGCCTGCAATATACACACCTTCCCCTTCTTGAGAGACAGCTGAACATAGAGCAAAGACTGTGGAACACTCACGACATTCGCAAGCAAAGGAATGTTCCAGGTCCATTTGGAAAACCAGACCTTCTCTTTACTGCCCCACCTGAAGGTATCGGTTTCATCCTAACTAAAATGGTTCAGAAAAGCAGTAGCCAATGTTAAAATTATCTTTCTGCAGGCTTTGCTGATGTGCTCTGCAATGTAGACGACGATCTCCTAAAGTATGCAGAACAGCTTGTTTGTGGAGTAAATGAGCCTTTGTTGGTGGCGAACGAAGCATTCAGAACAATATCAGAGACTATTCTTCAAAATACAAACTTCCCATCATCACCAGAAGGGTCTTTGGCATCTTACCTCATGTTGGTGGAGAAATTCACCACAGCCCTTCAAACAAGAGGCATCTCCATTCCGTCCACATTTGCAGAGGCTAATAACATATACCAGCTACTGGCCAATGAGCCAGGGACTTTGTAACTGCTTATCTAACAAACAAAATCCAAATAAAGAGACCAAATGATTAATAAATGAAATTGCAGAACATGTTTATTGAGGTCAACATGAATTGAAACGAATAATACAACAAACAGCAGTGTTAGGCAGAGAGAAGAGCATGCTAAATCATGCTGATCATAATGCTAAAGTTTTACCAACATTGGTATTTGTAGTACAAACTCAACTGAAACAGGCAAGAAATGTTACACTGTCCATGTAAGTGAGGTTTAACATGTTTGGTATTCAAATTCCTTACATTTACCATTCGTAACCATAACGGCCCTTTAAGTCTGGACCCTCCACTGCTCTGAGGGACAGCACCACAGAGGAAGCTTCGGGTCTTGTTGGTACATCATAATGCAACATTGTATTAACAAATGTGTACTTGTCGCTGAGATGTTGTAAAGCATGTGGTGGCACCTTTTTGGCCATTAGACTGGACAACTCTCTTTGGTTTTTTGCCATCCATGGTACCGATTTCGTGAAAATCTCAAGGTACATTGCTCCAAGAGACCAGATGTCAGAACTCATGGAAGCCTGTTCAAATTCAATTAGACACTCTGGGGCCATATACAGAAAAGTCCCCCCCATTGGCCCTATGCCCCCTCCAATGAGTCTGCTGCCTTGTCGTAGAACGATGGTGTCCCTTATATTTGCAAGGCCCCAATCTGTCAGTACAGCCTTTTTGGAGAACTGGTCGATCTGTTTAGAGTAACAAAATAGAATGTAAAATGGTACATTTATACAGTGGTGACCAAAATTATTAGAACAGTAGTATTTTCACCAGCTAAAAAATGGTTTAAAATCAATTATTTCTATCTTTTGCTGCATTGTCAGTAAAAAATATAAAAGTTTACATTTCCAAACATTCATTTTGCCAATTGACCATATGCACGGATTACTTCCTTGTTTAGACAAGCCAGCCAAGTAATTTCCGGTCAACTGTACTGTGCCATAATAGGAGCGTACTTTGTTCGTTTTCTCTACATAATCCATTCACAATCAAAGAAAAGTGTTGTTTGTCTATGAGGACCAAACGTCCATATATACCGTTTCAAGAATGACATACGCAAAAAATATGTGAGTAAATCGGCTAAATATGCGCCAAGAGCCATTGCTATGATTGACAGTAATAACCAGACAAAACATCTGACAAGCTGATGTCAAAACAGAGCTTAAATGATTCAGACTAAATTCAGAGTAGCAAAACCACAGCAGTAACAAGTTTGTGTTGGTAACATAAAGGCTATGTAATAGCTTTTACAGTTCAAGATGAAACTTCAAATATGTAGTTACTAAATAAAATAAAATATTTCATATTAATATGAATATTCATATTGATTAATATTGAGTGCATTATTTAAGTATTATACCATTAATATTTAACTAATTTGTAGTGAACTAAATATATTTAGTTCACTACAAATTAGTTAAATATTAATGGCATCTTTTTGTTATATGGATAATTCCATATAATGTTTAGCCTAAAAAAGACATTGTTGTCCGTGAAAAGGCATTTTTACCCATGTCGTCTTTATGACTGAAAATGAAAATGAGTTTTTGAAGTGAATTTTATTGCACAGCTGTAGTTGGGAAATAATTGCAAGATTAATAATTGCAAGATTTAAAAAATGTGTTCATGACTATAAAGAGAAGTTACTGATTATCAAGAATACAATTAAGATGTCCTTGAAGAGAAGTATTGCTAGCTAGCTAATGTTAACCTAAACACATTATAGATAGTGTTTAGCTGTCAGCATTTAAATGTACAACTGTGCAGGTACTCTCCTGGGATTACCAGGCTCCGCATTTAAATTATATGTTAAATTATATAAAACTGAATGTTCATGCCGCTATCATTATTTATTTATAATGTTGCAATTATAATTTTTCTCAGTTTCTGATAAGAACGAGGCAGTAGAGGAGTCTCAAGAGTGACCACCTATATATAGCACATATAAAATAAGCTTAAACTGAAGTTAACGAGCTGTCTTATCTTAATACGGAAGTTCAAAAGAATGCTCCGTGCATATGGTCAATTGTAATAATCCAGTGAGATTCAAGGAGACTGACAACAGCCAGTGTCCACACAGAGATCAGGGGCCAGTTGCATAAAAGGTTTAGACAGACTTAAAAGTTAGTCATTAATTGTTTTTCTTTAAGACTGGTCAAATTTTTGAAAATTTGGTTACATAAAAACTTAGATTAGTCTAAGTTGGATCCAAAATATAAGACTGATTACCCATTAGTTATCTGCTAGCTGGTCAAACGAGTTCTTAAGACACTGTCTTAACAAAGAGACTAAGTTTATGCAACTGGCCCCTGCTGATCTCATCATAATCCAGTCTGTCTGGAATGACATGAAGAAACAGAACAAACGCAGACAGACTAAATCCAGAGGAACTGTGGCAACGTCTCCAAGAATCTTCAAGAGACCTACCTGCAACGCTACAGTAATGTTCAAAGTTTTAGGCAGTTGTTTTAAAAATGCTGTAAAACAAGAATGTCATGAATAGATTTTCTTTATCAATAAACTTGAATTTAGTTTTTCAGGTAGCTTTGCAGGTAGGTTTCTTGAAGATTTTCGGAGATGTTGCCACAGTTGTTCTGGATTTAGTCTTGTCTCAATTTGTTCTGTTTCTTCACGTCATTCCAGACAGACTGGATGATGATGAGATCAGATCTTTTTGTGGAGCACTGGCTGTTGTCAGACTCCTTGTGCAAACAAAAATGTCACTGGATTATTACAATTAATGGCTAATTGAATGTTTGAAAAAGGAAACTGATATTTCCTACTGACACACTACAGCAAACATATTTAACTTGTAAAAATACAAGGTGTTCTAATAATTTTGGCCACCACAGTATTTTTTTATATGTACTTACTGGTAAACTTGAAAAGTCTTACCAAAACATTGGCTGGCTTTAAATCCTGATGAATTACATTTTTTGAGTGAATGTACTCAATGGCCATTGAGATGTCCAGTGCAACAAAATAACTGTCATCTCCTTCAAGCTAACAAAACATACAATGCAAATTTGAATCATTTATTTGATTCATATTTCACTCAAGACAGAAATACACACACAACACTGCATAACCTTCACCACATACATTCAGAGACAGTTATGTTATGTTGTCTGCTTTGCATTTCTTTGGATATCCCTCTTAATGTATTCTTATATTAAATTTTGATTTGGCATTTAATAATTACAATCACCCTATTAAATATTAGGACAAACGTTCAATGAAAAATGTGACTTTTTTTTCTTTTTACCTTAACACAAGAATTGTCATTGTGTAGTGCATCATCCAGGGTTGTGCCATGTATATATTCATTGGCCAGCAGGAAGGCGTTGTCAGTGCGGGCTGCAGCCATGAGTCGAACGATATTGGGATGGCTCAGTCGCCTATAAATTACAATGAAATGTGACAGACATTTAGCAAACTGTCAAAACCCCCTATGCACAGCAAAACTGTTAAACAACGACAACAATAAAAAAAACTAGTAGAAATGCTGTTATTGCCAACTGTTCCATTCTTCCCAACAGTTAATATTAATACAAGATTAAATTAAAAATTATGTTTAATTATAAGACATAATTAATTATGAAAATTAATCTTACAGTGAAACAAGAATTTCATGCTGGATGTCTTGGTCTGGTAGTCCTGCGGTGCCATATAGAATCTTTTTTATGGCAGCAGGTGTGCCCTGAAAGTAACCTCTGTATACTTTTCCAAATGCACCTTCTCCCAATAGGTTCTCTTCTGTGTAATGGATCAGGGACTCATCCACATAGGGTAGGCGTGGAACATATACTATATGTAATAAAATTGAAAGGGAAAAAATGCTATTATTTCATGCATTTAAAATATTACTTACTTTAATCCTAATTTACAAAAAATACTGCAAACTTGTTGTCTTGGCAATATTACTTACATGATGGTAATATGGTGACAACATTGGACGACACATAAAAGACTTGATTTTGTGGAAGTCCACCTTTGTCTTCAGATCCTATGCCTTTTTGGATGGGTTTCTCTGCAACAAGTTCTGGAGGTGTGTACCCACTTGGACTTTGCTCTGAAAAAAATCAATCAAATTCCCTTAAAATTAATGTTCTGCCATGATTTACTCACCCTCATGCTGTGGCATATGGTATTATTTTGTCCACTTAAAACACAAAAGGGAAAAAGTAACACAATTTTTTAAAATTATCTATACATAGACAGATGACAGACATAAAGCCCCAGAAAGACAAAAACTAGCCATACACACAATTTATGTATGCGCTCTGGGTTCATTTACACCAACTGTGCATTTAAAACTATTTGTGGTGTAAACAGGCACTAGTTTTTTTGGCACTACTAAATTTTATGCACTGACAAACATTGATGTTTTTCACCATTAAACAACTTGCTGGTAAAAAAGTAAGCCCACATATTGTCACAATTCACCTGTCACTTCTTGTCTTTTGCCTTGCACTGTTTGTCATTTGGTTTCTCCCTCTGTCTTCCCCCGTCTGTTTGTGATCAGTTGGTTTAGTCCTTGTTTAGTCATTATCTGTATCACCTGTCTTTGATTATTAGTCATCTGTGTCACCTGTGTTCCATCATTAGTTACCCTTTATAAGTCGTTTGCCCTTTTGTGTCATTGTGTCGTCTTAAAGTTAGTGTGCTGGTTTTTGTTCGGATTCTCTGTCTATCATTTAGAAATAAATATGTTCTTTGGATACTCCTGGCTATTGAACTTTCACTAGAGCTCTGTGTCACCCAGCAACCCTGACAGAAGACGACACCAAATTAAATATGACTGAGGAAAGGTTATGGGGACTACAGCAGAGTGGTCGGTCATTGGAGAGGTATGTGGAGGAGTTCATTGAGCTTTCCCATCAGGTGAGCTGGCCCGACGCCTGTATCAGCATTGTGTTTCTGTTGGGGCTGGACCAAGACATGATTCGCTGCGATCTTCCTACCTGTCAATTCCCCTTGATCGAGCTGGTCAATCTCATTCTGTTTTTGAATGGGTCTGATTTCGAAGTTGAAGAAATTGATCAAATCAGTCCGATTAAGTCTTATCATCCAGCCCCCTCAGAAGCACAACACATCGCGTCAGCTCACCCAACGCCAAGAACCTCCACATACCCCACCAATGGTCCCGGCCACCTGCCAACCCAGAGACACCCCAAGATGTCCAGCCTTCCTGAGCCTCCGCTGGTTCCGCCCAGCATTCCTGATCCTCCACTGGTCCCGTCCAGCCTGCCTGAACCTCTGCTGGTCCCGCCCAGCCTTCCTGATCCTCTGCTGGTCCTGTCCAGCCCTCCTGAACCTCCGCTGGTTCCGCCCAGCCTTCCTGATCCTCCGCTGGTCTTGTCCAGCCCTCCTGAACCTCTGCTGGTTCCGCCCAGCCTTCCTGATCCTCCGCTGGTCCTGTCCAGCCTACCTGAGCCTCCGCTGGTTCCGCCCAGCCTTCCTGATCCTCCGCTGGTCCTGCCCAGCCTTCCTGAAACCCCGCTGGTCCAGTCCAGCCTTCAAGAGCGCCCTCCAGTGACCGCGCCGGCAGAGCGCCCTCCAGTGACCGCGCCGGCAGAGCGCCCTCCAGTGACCGCGCCGGCAGAGCGCCCTCCAGTGACCGCGCCGGCAGAGCGACGTCCAGAGCCCGCTCCTCAAGAGCGCCGTCCAGAGCCCGCTCCTCAAGAGTGCCGTCCAGAGCCCGCTCCTCAAGAGCACCGTCCAGAGCCCGCTCCTCAAGAGCGCCGTCCAGAGCCTCAGCTGGTCCCGTCCGGCCGTCCAGAGCCTCAGCTGATCCCGTCCTGCCGTCCAGAGTCTCAGCTGATCCCGGCCAGCCTTCCAGAGCCTCCCCCCTATGAACTGCTGAATTTCCCAAAGAAAATTTTGGGGGGGGGGCTATATACCCCGAGTCCACGTGGCCTGGCAGAGCATAGATATATATACATAGATACCGCATTGGACCGCTCCAAGCACGTAGATGCGTCCGCCATTTTGGAACGGTCCACTTGACGTCATTCACCATACTGTAGGTTCGCAGACCAACGGCTGTGCAGGACTGTGGATTTTCGAATTTTCAGTGATTACTATGAGATCTATGGGTGAATGACGTCAAGTAGACCGCAGTGAAATGGCGGATGGCTTACGTATAACGGCCCATAGAAACAGTCGCTAATGAGGCATCTATGTATATATATCTATGTGGCAGAGGACCGAGGCCAGGGCCACGGGGACTGCTCAGCCACGGCCACCTAAACTGCCAGTCCGGCCATGGCCTCCTGACCCACCATGGCCACCCGAACTACCTGTCCGGCCGTGGCCGCCTGACCCGCCATGGCTTCCTGTTCCGCCCTGGAGGCCTTCCCAACTCAGCAAGGTCCTGCTCCGTAACAGCCTCCAGGGCGCCCGCCCCCCCTCCCCGGTGTTTCCATCACGGCGCGAGACGCGCCTACCGGGAGGGGGAGGTACTGTCACAATTCACCTGTCACTTCTTGTCTTTTGCCTTGCACTGTTTGTCATTTGGTTTCTCCCTCTGTCTTCCCCCGTCTGTTTGTGATCAGTTGGTTTAGTCCTTGTTTAGTCATTATCTGTATCACCTGTCTTTGATTATTAGTCATCTGTGTCACCTGTGTTCCATCATTAGTTACCCTTTATAAGTCGTTTGCCCTTTTGTGTCATTGTGTCGTCTTAAAGTTAGTGTGCTGGTTTTTGTTCGGATTCTCTGTCTATCATTTGGAAATAAATACGTTCTTTGGATACTCCTGGCTATTGAACTTTCACTAGAGCTCTGTGTCACCCAGCAACCCTGACACATATAAACTATAAAATTATGACCAGGAGTAACAATTACAATACAACAGCTGACTAAGTTATTTAAATGCTGAGACATATTTTTCCCACAGACCGCAATCCTCTCCAAATTATGATGTTGCTGTTTACAGTATTTAAAATTATGTAAACTGGCTTGATAGTGGCAAATCTAATACATACATAACTAAGGAAAGACAATGTAATGAAATATAAGAATTTTTAATGAATGCACTAGTTTGCAATATTCTTAAAATCTTGACATTTATTAAAGCTTTATTCATAGTCAAAACATGTTTTTTTTTTTTGTGTTGTAATGCAATGAGGACAATTTTTTTTTTAATCTAGATTCTATGCCACATTAAAACCTATAACTTGGCTTTTGGAAGTGTTTTTATTATTATTATTATTATTATTATTTAATTTTTTTCTCATTGGAGATGACAGCCATGGCTACTGTTAGCTGTAATTCAAATCATATTTTAATTTGGGGTGAATTACTCCTTCAAGGATTTATCAGCACTAGTGGATCTTACTGCAACCAGTTCTGAATTTGAATAAGCACCTAATGCTTGTCTGAATAAATGGATGAATTAATGTATTTAGGTGTGTATGTAGGTAGGTATGCATGTATGTAACGTGATCTTTCTGAACCTGGAACTGGATCAGTGCTTTCTGATCTCCCAGCATGCAGACCTGAACCTAAGCCCCTCACTACACTTTGGTCTGTAGATCTTCCTAAAAATCTGGATCTCTTTGGTTGGAAATCCTATAAACAACCATCAAGATCATCTGTCTTATTAAACATCCAAATATTCAACAGTAATAATTTAGTTTATTTACAAATTAGTAAACTGAAGTTACCATAGAGGAGTCAACTTCACTTTCACAAGTTCCTTGGAAAAGAAGGGAAAGAAACATATAAATGGAACACATACTAAACAATATAATTAATGAGCAACTGTTATGCATCACAAAACATACACTGCATTTAAAATGTGTCATCAAAACGTATGGTACATACAGGCCCGTCGCGACAAGGCAGGCAAACCAAGCAATTGCTTGGGGCCCCAAGCTGGCCTGGGGCCCCAAGACAACGACTGGTTAAGAATAAAATGCAGCGACAAACTGTGTGAGCGCCCCATTGATAGTGAATGCACTAAAGTGCAATGACACTGTTATCGGGATCACCCTCAAGGGGGCCCCCCTCGCTGACAGCAGCCAGCCAACCACGCGATCTCTGCTGCCGGCAAAATACAAAACTTCCTCGGCAGTCATGAAGCGGAATTATGCTTCAGGAAGCCAAAAAAGAAAGAAGAGAAAGGAAGAGGAGGATAAGAAAAAACAAGACAGTGGTAAGTGATAAATTACACACATAAAATAGCTCTACTTGTCTTGTACAAATGGTGCAATTTTACAGCAGGTAGGCTAGCAGAAATATGTTTATGAATGTTAGCTAAGCTACCTGCCTGACAGCAAATGCTGCTTGTAACGAACAGTTAGAGCAACTTTTTTTTTGAACGGACGGAATATGGTTACATACTGTAATATGTTTTTTAACTGGATAAGGAAGACGCAGATCTGTTCCAGAATCGCTGTTTATCATATTTAATGACATGACATTGCTATAGCTTTGTAATAGGTTTTGATGAAAGTGGCATAGCATGCTATACTAACTATTCCACTGTGATAATCTATTTAGGAAAACCACACAATAAATTCTGTGCATCAAACATTAGCTTGGGATGTTTTTAAGCATTGGTAGTCGACTCACAGCACTTCTAATAATTAGTAAACGTTTAATTATAATTTCATTGTTTGTTAACAGTAAAAAGTGTATTTATATAGCACATTTCATACACAATGGCAATTCAAAGTGCTTTACATAGAAGAAATTAAAATAATAAAAAGAAATAAGAATAATTAAAACAGTTTAGAAAAATAAAATAAAATACAGTACAGTCGGACGAACAGCTGCACAATGCTCATTCAGTAAATGCATAGCTAAAGACTAAAGATTAATTAACTGTCAATTTACCTTCTATTAATGATTGTTATTATTATAAAGTGTTACCATCTTTTCTTTCTCCCTCAAGGTGCTTTGCTTAAATTTATCAGCCCTCAGGCTCTTCCTAAGGTAGAGTGAATTTCTCTCACTGACCTGAGCTGAGCTGTTAAAAGTGACCTCTTTCAATATGCCAACAGTGAAATTGTAATTTCAGATTTTTTTATTATTATTTTCCCAGCTACACCATCAACTTCATCCTCAACATCAACAGATGCATCACTTCTCAGTGCTGATGTTTCCTCTTCAGCACAAGGTTCCACAAGCTCTATAATTATAACTGATATCCTGCACAGCCCAGAGTTTAAACTGATAAGTGTGTGCTGTCATATTGTTAGAAAAAAACAGTGCAAATCACTACTGAATTCCCATCAAACTGTGTAAATACTAGTCACTTTTGCCCATGGACATTTCAGAATTTTTTATATACAGTAGTGCCTGTCAAATTTTAGGTGTCAGACAGTCTGTGATGCATTCTGTACCTGAACAGATGGATTTATATAAAGTGTGAGTGAATTTAAACTGTATGGCTATGCTGTGGTTCCTTTGCGTGCGTGCGTGCGGGGGGCCTCCATGTCCATTTTGCTTGGGGCCCCCAAATTCCTTTAAACGGCCCTGGGTACATACCTGATATTGAAATGTTTTCACCAAGGCAAATGACCTCTGTAGATACAACATGCAGTTGGTACTGTATTAAGACAAGAACAAGTTAATAACATGCACATTAAATGTAATTTTAAACATTACAATACCCATTTCTCTACATCCAATGTAAAACATTCGCTTCCAGATGGTTGGGATCTCTGCTACAGATCCAAATTCCTGATCAAAGTGTTCCTTCGTCCACCTTGTCCCATCTGCTTGGCAGAGAGTAAACACACTCCCCTCTCTCTCTTTGTCGGACCAAAATGTCTCCTGGCCAAGTTTTAGGAGCTCATCATAGCCCTCGGTGCCTGTGACAATTATTTGTGGTGGAGCCTCTTCAAGGATGATTTTTTGATATCTGCCTGGTTTTTTTGCAGTTCTTGGTTTCCACTCCATGTTAGCCATTTTTATCTTGTATCAAAAGAAATAATAGGTTACCTTTAATTTACCTTCAAATACCTTTAATTTTCCACAATCATGTTAAATACATATCACAATGGCACAACAAAATAAAGTAGAAAAGTTTGAAAACCCTTGATAAAACTTAATTTTAGTTTACTAGTTATGAAAGCTATAATGCAATTTTGGATAGGCAGACAGACAGTTTCATTAGATAGATCTAATGGTGTTTCTAGCTTAAAAGCCCTAGGGCTGTCACGATTATACACTAAACACACGAACAACGACGGAGTAAAAGTGAAGGTATTTAATAATCCAAATGAAGCAGGCAGAAACAGGAACACAACGTGGTAACATTTAACGATCGACAAGACTTCAGTGGAAACACACACATTAAATAGACATGTTGATTACAAACACAGGTGTGGGTGATGATGGGAACAAACCATGTAACAGAAAACAGCGGGGGGAAATGGATGGGAGAAACCAACTCAAAGTCCAGGGGTGTGACATTACACCCCCCCCCGGAAACGGCGCGTCCACGCGCCGACCGAACTACAAAGTCTTTAGGAGGGGGTTTGGGTGGAGGACGTTCTTCCGGAAGGGGGGCCAGGAATGAAGTCCAGGGTGGTGACTGAATAATCCATGGTGGTGATGACGGAGGGAGGAGCCAAGGAGGAGACGGGAGGGATCCGGAGCAGGAGGAGCCAGGTGATACCCAGACCACAGCCAAGATGGAACCCCACGGTGGAGCCGATGGAGGGAGGAGCCATGGTGGAGAGTGGGCTGACGACTCCCGGGGGCCGACCGACGGAGGCGGAGCAGGTGGTGGTAGAGCCCGAGGCGGAGACGGAGAGCCGATGATCCCGGGCGACACCGAGGATCCGGAGGGCCAAGGTGGAACCCAAGGCTCTGGCGACCAAGGCGGAGGCGGAGATCCGGAGGTCCGCGGCGGAACCGGAGCGACAGAGGACTGAGGCTGTGCCAGAGGGATGGAGGAGTTCCACGGAGCCGGTGGGATGGAGCAACGAGGCGTAGCCGGAGGAGTGGAATCCTTAGGCGAAGGTGGGATGACGACAGACCGAGGCGGAGCCGGAAGGACGATGGAGCGCGGTGAAGCTGGTGGACCGACGGGCGACGGTGGAGACGAGGGAGCTGAGAGACGGGGTTGAGCCGCAGGTTCGGAGGGCCGAGGCGGAGTCCGGGACTCTGAGGCTGGAGGCGGAGATGAGGAATCCTCCAGCCATGACGCTGATGTTGACTGGCAGACCTGTGGCGAACCCACTGCACAGATGTTAAGCTGAGGGTGAGCAGAAGGACTGACAGGTGGCAGTGGTGGCATGGCTGACACATTATCCTTAATAAACTGAGGGAGGGTGGGTGGGAAATTATGATGGGTAGTAAGTTCAGAGATATTAGAAAGTTCAGTCCAAACATCCTCAGAATAGTCCATATTAATCACAGAACTGTCCATAGCATTGTCCATAGAAAAAGTTCCCGGAATCTCATTAAGCTCACCCTCAGTGGTGGTGCAGTGGGTAATGCTGTCCTTAGCATTCTCAACTTCCACTTTCTTCTCCACCGTCGCGGTTACTGCAGCCGGCTCACACACCTGGTCTGACGCCTCGTGCCACTCTGGCTCCGTGACGATCAGCTGCTCTGTCGCTCCTCCTCGCGATGGCACGCTGGTCGCGGCGGGCGGTAGCTCCCCGTCAGCGGTGGGCTCAGGCTGATATTCCGCGGGTCGGGATGGTACTTGGCTGGGTTCCGGGTCGCGCTGCGAGACGTCTGCCTGGTGTGACTGGACGGCGTTGTAATCCTCCTCCGCTTCGTCAAGGCAGAGCTCTGAACCCCAAGCACTCAGCAAGATGTTAATATATTGCGTTAGGGTCCAGCATGGTTCACCTTCGGGCATGACGAAGCGGAGATCCTCATCCAGTCCACACCAAAATCCCTCCATAAGGCAGACGTCATCGCAGCTAGCAAGATGGCAAATGCTAATAAACTCCTCCACGTAGTCCTCAAGATCCCTGCCATCCTGGAATATAAAGGTGGTATAGCCTTCCAGGATGGCGTTTCCCCTCCTTGGGCGGACGTTGATTGAAGCGAGTTTCATGGTGAATTCTGGTGATGAACACGACGGAAACAAAAGACTGAAAAAAGACGCAAAACAAAACGGGGAAATACACGAAAAATAAACTGTTGCGGTCGATCGTTCTGTCACGATTATACACTAAACACACGAACAACGACGGAGTAAAAGTGAAGGTATTTAATAATCCAAATGAAGCAGGCAGAAACAGGAACACAACGTGGTAACATTTAACGATCGACAAGACTTCAGTGGAAACACACACATTAAATAGACATGTTGATTACAAACACAGGTGTGGGTGATGATGGGAACAAACCATGTAACAGAAAACAGCGGGGGGAAATGGATGGGAGAAACCAACTCAAAGTCCAGGGGTGTGACATTGGCGAGTTAGAGTCAGATATTTTAGTCTCAGCTAAATAATAATAATAATTTTAATTAGCAATTCTGCTATTTGGCTTGAGAAAGCTAACCAATAACAATATAAAGCCTAGATTGCAGTAGATCAGTCGATTGGCTTTTTCAAGCCGAATTAATAATTGCCACAACTAACCTTTAAAAGGGGTTTTCCCTTTTGACGGAGGGGAAACTGGCATTTCTTCACTTGTGGTTTTATTAATTGTTTGGCCTTGGTAAAAATGTGTGCGGCATCTGTAAAACAGACATTAGATTTCCGTTAAACAACCACATTGAAATGAAATAACTGGCAATAAAGCAAACAAAACAACTCTTCTATAATGACAGCTGAACTGACTTTTTTTCTACATGAGCAAATCAAGGTATGGGAAAATGTATTTATCTTTTTGGTCTTTTATTCAAAATAATAACCAAAGATATATCTATTTATCAATTATTTGTTACTCATTTATATGCGTGTCTTTAATACTTTAATCTGAAGAATGGAGGAACAGACTATTCCTCCATTATTCAGATTCAGAGGTCTATGCTACTGAGCTCTCCTCATCAGGTCAGTCCACAGGTTTTAGATATTTTAAATCAGAATGATGAAAAGGCATGTCATGACCTCTTTAAAAGTTAAAGACTAGGTCAACTTTGCTCATATTTAAGGGTGACAACATTTCTGTCGGACACTGTAAATTTTTGTCATCTTACCCATGAATGCCTTCTGTTTTTTTGTTTTGCTCTAGAATGTTAAAGAGAAAAAGAAAATGTATAGAAGAAAATTAATTAAAATAATATAGGTCTTGCCAATATTAAAAGATAAAAAACTAAATACCTGATGTTCCTTCTGCACCATGTTCAAGCAATAAATCCTTTACTTTGGAATCAAAGCCCTTTTGAGTAATCTCATCTGCACATCAGGAAAAGCAGAAGTTTCCAATCCATGTACATATACACTTTATGTAATATAATTGCATTATTACAGCAGAAAGCCCCATTACATACCATTATCCAGTTGTTGTCTGAGATTTTCGTACACCTTCAACTTCTCCATTTTTTTGTTCTCAGTGTTTCCCCTACCATTATATTAGGGGGGCGCCCCGCCCTCCCAACGGCTTTCCCCGCCCCCCTTGAAGTCAAGTCAATTTCATTTTCTATATAGCGCCAATAGCCGTATGTAATATCTTATTTACACAACGGCATGTCATTTCTGTCTCATGGTCACGCGTTTACAAATTTCAGCTCTCTTAATAGTGCACGGTGGAGTTCCACACAGCCATGGTGCGATTTGATGGGGGGGGGGGGGTTGGGGGATTTCCCACCCTCTGGTCTACGCATCCATGCTTCTGCTGAATTATTTTTATCCACGGTGGGGATAAAACGTCCTGCAAAGCCGCTCTTACGTCCCGATCTAAATCAAATTATTCGCAAAACGGGCTTTAAAATCATCTTAATCAAATGATTCGCCATACGCGCTTTGAAGTTGAACTTTCTAATTCAAATGATTCGCGATCCGTCTTTTATATAAAATATAATAACCGTCTTTTATATAAAAATACACAGTGAAGTGCAAAAAAAAACAAAAACTTTTTTTGTATTATATTTAAGGTATATGCAGCATTGGTGGTGTTCAAAAGTAACCTGGGCAATGGGACAAAACACCGCGCCTGAAGAGGAACGTAACTCCGTCTGTTTTTACGCGATTTGATATGTTGCTCTGTCAGTATATTGCTGTTAATATGTTGGTTTTATCTAAATAAATAATTAGTATTTAAACTCTGAGTAGGCTATGTGTCATTCATATTAAAACGTCTATAGGCAAATAAGGACAAGTTAAATTAGTTGTACTGCATGTCCGCCCAAAGAATATTAAATAAATTATTTATATTACTAACTGGTTACTAAACTTTTAATACATTACGTGTCATAACCACTGATCTATAATAGAGAACTGATTGCTCATGACGTCAAAAAAAAAAAAGTGAAGCCACCGCGCCGCCATATTAGTAGCCTATTCCCTAGTATTCGCACATTCTATTGAATGAATAGGAAATTATACGATTTTATTAAGAAAACATCACATAACAAATCAGCGTTTTTATATCTTAAGTCTCACTGTACATTTTCACAATGCAAACGTCCTAAGCATGTAAACGGTTATTTGTTTAATGTCGGGAATTCCCTCTGCTTATTAAAAATGTACGCTCATATAGCCTACATTACAGTCACGCACATTAGATAAACATAAACATCCAATGTTAAACATATGTTTACAAAAGACAAAGTGCGCATTTAGAATTTTGAATGAAGGTTTATGATTTGTATACATATACTCAGGGGCGGAGCCAGACGATGTAAACATTCGGGGCTTAGCCCAAACCTAGGGGGGTCCGGGGGCATGCTCCCCCGTGTAGATTTTTTCCCAATTACGTCAGCTAAATGCACTATTTTTTCAGGCTGTTTGAGATAATAGAATGCCTAAAAATCTATACACTATCTGGAAAAATGATGATAGTTACTCAGTAAAAAAAAAAAAAATTCACCCAGTAGAGCCTACAACCTATTTTGAATTTAATTGTTCTCAAGCTGTAGTGAATCCAAAACACCAAAAATGTTAAGGATGACACATTTTCACCGCTGGCAACTAAAAAGAGGCAACCATTATCTGACTTTTTAAGTTAGCCTACATAGGTAAAATTGGAATTTGGTGTAAACATCATTACCCCTTCAGTCGAATCACTTCGACGTTACATTGGGATCTCGCCTGAGAGACCGATCACCTCTGAGCCTTATTAAAAAGGCCAATTGAAAATTGGCGAGTGGACGTGCGCGCCGGCCACGCCCCCGTACATACGGGTATATAAGATGGCTGCGCGCACCACTCAGTCAGACTTTTGCTTTCAGAGCCGATGTGTCGAGCCTCTAAACAGCCGAGAAGAGTTCTTCAGAGTTCATGCTCCCTCCTGCTGCTGCGCTGCCATAACTAAAAGAGTGTTTCACAGAAAGAGCATTGTTTGGCAGCCGCCAGCGCGGTCCCGCGGGCGGCCGTTTTCACGGCCATATAAAGCCTTTTTGCATTCCAGCGAGCAGCCCCGGCGAGTGCATTGCCCCGCGGCGCCTCCCTGGGCAAACCGGGATCACAAAAGAGCAATTTCTAGCGGCCGTTTTAGACGTTCTTTTCAGGATGTCTTTTCGGCCGTGCGTTTCTGGGTGTGGTAGTTTCCTCTCCTCAGCGAACGGACATGAGCGCTGCCTCACGTGTTTAGGCTTTGAGCACACTGGGGTGGTGCTCATGAATGGTTCATGCGGTGAAAGCATGACCATGACCACGCTGAAGTCCCGCCGCTCGTTCGCGAGCTGGCTCCCCCCGCCTCCCTCCCGTGGTCAGCCGTTGAGCCGCCTATGCTCTTCGGCCACCGCGGTGGAGCGCGGGGGGGGACATTCAAATTACAATAGACAGCGTTCCGCCGGCTCAAAAAGCCCTGCGGACCTCTCTATCTCAGCGCGGTCCCGTTGAGTTTCCGCAGCAGACGCTTCCCCGCCTGGCGGGCTGAGCGTCTCCTTCGGTGCTCCTGCAGAGGATGAGATGTCTGTCACAGCATCAGAGGGAGAGTCAGACGGTGACACATCTCTTCCCGCGGCGCGGCGCCCACCCTTGGTCGCTGCCCCCCTGGAGGTTGATGTCGAACTGCCGGCTATGCTTCTCCGGGCAGCCGGGGGGGATCGGTTTGAAGGTTCCTCAGGGGCCCGGCCGATCCTTCTAGGCTGGACGACTGGTTCCTGGGGGGGGCCCGGCGGCAGCGCCGCGCTCCCCCCCGGTCCCGTTCTGACCGGATGTGCATGAGGAGCTGACAAAATCTATGGCGCCCTATTCATTTGACGCGCTCTCCAGCTCCTCTCCCCTCGCCACTCTCCATGGCGGGGCAGCCAAGGGGTACGTGGCGGTCCCCCGGGTCGGGCGCGCCATCGCGGTGCACCTTTGCCCGCGGGCGCGGCCGCCTGGTGGGGCCCTCCGCGTCTCCCTTTTAGGGCATGTGAAATTCTTCCGCCCTCATCGGCTGGGCCTTTTCTGCGCCCCCCGACACGCTGCCCCGCACTGCAGGCCATGGCAACACTGCAAAAGTGCCAGGTGCAAGCACCTTAAGGCCTGCACGAGAGTGGTCCTGACCAGGGGGTACTTGAAGAACTCCGCGCCGCCACTGACTTCGCCCTTCGGGCTACTAGGTCGCGGCGTGTCCCCTTGGTCAGGTGATGTCCACCTGCGTGGTCCAGGAACGCCACCTATGGCTGACTCTGGCCCGGATGGCGGAGGCCGACAAAGTTCGCTTTCTCGACTCTCCCATTCCCCAGAGCGGCCTATTCGGCGACACCGTGAAGGGTTTTTGCTCAGCGGCGTCGAACGTATCGCCGGCCCCCAAAAGCCTGCGATCCTCCGCCCATCAGCATACCCCGTCGAGATGCCAGAGCAGTACGCCTCCCCGTCGTTCGGGCTGGGCATCTCCTCTGGCGCTCCAACGGTCCAGAGGCAGACGGAGGCCGTCCAACATATCCTGCCCCGCCGCGAAGTTACCATTCCGCCGCCTGGGCCCCCGCCTCCGCCTGCCCGTCGCCGAGGGCGTCCCCCCGCAGCTCCGTCCCCTGCTGAGCCACACGATCCAGGCTCGCAGCCGACGTCGAGCCGCCCGTGGGAGAGGGACGCCGCTCGCCTCTCAGGGTCCTGCGACGGAAGACCCTCGCAGGCGAGCTTCGAAGCGTCCCTGATGCGAGCACCCCCGGAGGTGGAGAGAGCTACTCTGTCGGCACTCCCGCTGGAAGCGGGACTTAGCCGGTCATTTGAAATCACAGAAAGACCCAGCCTTCTCACCTCTGGGGCCCCGGCCCCGAGTTTCCTTCCTGAGCAGCACTTCCACTCCTCGGAACCAGACTCGGGACCAGATGTCGCCAGCGCGGGAACCAGGGAAGTAGGTAAGCACTGCTTAGTGCAGTTAGACACTTCTCCAGGACGTTTATCCTTCTGGGTTTTGTCTCCTTCCCTGTCTTTCCCCAGGCTGCCCCACCACGGTCACGCCGGTCAACGTTCCCTTGATACCACTACACTGGTTGATACGGACGGTACGGCCCGGCTCCAGGCGTCCGCCCAGACTCACAGGTACCCCTTACATTCTTTATTCAGAAGCAGGTGTGCCTCTGTTCTGCCTGCGGAGGTCGCGTTCCTACTGGCGAAGGACGCGATCCAGCCTGTCTCTCCAGCCGGGACGAGGTCGGGGTTTGATAAGTGTCCTGACTTCACGTGTCCAGTTAGAGTGGTGGGTTAACATCCGCCCTGGATGGAGCTCTGTTCCGATCCCTTCTTAGGCTGTCGGCACACATGCTCACGACGACGCACATACAAGTATGTTTCCGTCTCCAGGGCTGGGTTGCAGCCATCTGCCTGAAGGGCACCCGCTGTCGCGTCTCGATCTTCCCCGGCGCACACCCCTTCGGCGGTCTGCCCCGGGGATCGAGCGCTCAGCGCGAGGTGCGTCCATTTGGCTAGTCCCTCTCCTTCCTGCCTTCTTAGGCCATGGGAGCTCCCCTGTCCCCTCTTCGGCAGACAGGTATTCGCGTCTTCAACCGTCTCTTCGACTGGTGCTTTACCAGCCCACTCGTGAGTTCCGTTGTGCGAACATTGGGACCTGGTGCCTCGGCACCCCCGCCATCTGGTTCTTCAGGCCAACCGAGGAAATTCGTTTCCTCGGTCGGGAGCCCGACTCGGTCCTCAAGACAGCCCGCCTTACTACCAAGAGCGCGCAGTCAGTGCTGTAGTTCCTGAGTCAATCAGGCACAACACAGCGGTTCTCTCAAACTGAGGCTCCTGGGGCACATGACAGCTCTAGCCGCTAAGAGCCGCTAAGCTTGTTCATGTGAGACCGCTTCAGCACGATCGAGTCCCATGATGGGCATGGCATCTCGGCCCACTCCGGACTGGCGTTTTCCCGCAGTTTGGCCGACAAGCCAGCCCGTGGCTTACCGCGGGTTGGGTTGCCATGTACGACAGAGGCTTACAGCCTCTCCATCTGCTCCCAGGGAGTACGTGGCAGATTTTGCTACTTGCCATTCACTTGAAGCAGGTAAACTCAACCGTGCAGCCTATCGGCTCTCACGGCAGTCCACCACCTGCAGGATGGCGACTCCACCCCGTGACGCAGCTAGTTTGGAGCATATCGGTAGGCCAGCCACATCCGCTCGCCCCCGATTGCTCTCATTACCAGCTGCCTCTTTCAGAGTAGCGCTGGCACTCAGCTGACCTCCGGGGCCCAAGTACGCCCTTCCCCAGCGAGCCTCCTTGCACAGACTCTGTGCAAGTCCAGGGAGGACGAGGAGTAAGTCTGTTGGTTGCGCTACAAGAATGGCCCACCCAGGCTCAGGTCTAGTAACCGTTCCCTCGCGGCAGTCCCTCCCTGTAGGGCACGGGATGACACCCAGACCTCTCCGGCCTTCGCAGGCCGTGATACAATTATCACTCAGTACCGAGCTCCCTTGACTAGGCAGGCTCGCACTGAGATGAGGTCTATTTGCTGGCTTTCCACAGAGTTACACGGTTGCAGTATGCTTCCCTTCCTGCAGGAGAGTTGAGCGCAGACTGTCCCCTCACTCTAAGTATATGCCGCTGCTTCGCCGCATATCACATGCAGTAGATGGAGCTAAGTAGGTAAGCATTCACTGGCCGTGAGGTTTCCCAGAGGTGCCCAGAACGCACCCCACACCCTCTTGGGGCCTTTCCGTCGCCTTCAGAGCCGCGGGACGCTCCAATTGAGCCACTGGCCTCAGTCGAGCTAGCATTCCTGTCATTAAGACAGCGCTCCTGACCGCCCTGGCTCCCGTTAAGAGGGCAGGAGACCTACAAGTTTTCTCTGTCAAGTAACGCCTCATACCCTCTGGGACCCCCCCGTCGCCCTTCGGGGCCGCGGGGTGCTCCTCAGGAGCCTCGGGCCTCAGTCGAGCTAGAATTTCTGTCAGTAAGACAGCACTCCTGACTGCCCCGGCTTCCTTTAAGAGGGTAAGTTACCGACAAGCTCAGGTTCCTCAGAGGTGCTTAGCACGCACCTCATACCTCGTGGGCCTCCCCGTCGCCTTTCAGGGCCGCGGGTCGCTCCGTTGGAGCCACGGGCCTCAGTCGAGCTAAAGTTCCTGTCATTAAGATAGCGCTCCTGACTGCCCTGGCTCCCATCAAGAGGGCCTACAAGCTTCTCTGCCAGCAAAGTGTGTCGAGAATTCGGGCCCGGCGTTCTCCACGTTACCGTCGAGACCCCGGCTCGGTGCCCAAGGTCCCCACCACGCCTTTCCGCGACCAGGTGGTAGACCTGCAAGCTCTGCTCTGGAGGAGGCAGACCCAGTCGTGCGATGTAGTGTCGTTAAATATGTGAGACTGAATCACTCGGCACTTCAGCCGCACCAGCAGCTTCATCTGCCTCGGGATTCGCAGAAAGGGAATGCTCCCCGAACTGAGGTTGGCTAAATGGTGGTAGATGCCCCTCCCTGTTATACCCAGGGACAGCCGTGATCCTTGGTTCATGGCACCTCACCAGCAGATGTAAAAATCGGAAGCTGCGGGCTGGGCGACACCCTACCTTCGCTTGGTTCTCCAACCTTGCGTAGAGGCCGTTCTCCCGTGTCCTAACTTAGGGACTCTCAGGCGAGCGGGAAGACCGGCTGGTGTCGGCTTGCTGCGCCATTCCCACGTGGATCCGTGCGCTATTTCCCAGTATGTTCCCTCCGGCGAACCCTGGGTCCTCCTGCCCCGCAGTCAGGGCTAGGCGCGGAGTAGTCCTGCACTGTGATCCTGCCTGGGTTTCCTTCGCCCCGCAGGTTGTGGCTTAGTTTTTTATTATTCCAGCGGAGGAGACCGCTGTTTCCCTCGTATATCCCCAAAAAACTTTTTATGGATATATTGAATTATTCTTATTCCACATGTAAAATTTCATGTGCTCCGCCCCCCCAACCCATGCTTCAGTACAACTGGCATCCCTGGAGGGGCCCCCTTATTGGGCCCCAGGGCGTTGGGAAGGTTACGTTACACTTCGCCTGCCGGCACGTATACTTGTCAGCACGTGAAGCTGTTGCGTAACGCGGCGTCAGGGTCGTGGCCTTTTCCATGGGTTTGTTCCCAATGTAACGTCGAAGTGATTCGACTGAAGGGGTAACGTCTAGGTTACGAAGGTAACCCTCGTTCCCCGAAGGAGGGAACGGAGACGTTACATTCCCCTGCCACGCCCCTGGCGTCGCGCTGACGCCGGGCTCTCCCGGCTCTTCAGCAAAAGCCTGACTGAGTGGTGCGCGCAGCCATCTTATATACCCGTATGTACGGGGGCGTGGCCGGCGCGCACGTCCACTCGCCAATTTTCAATTGGCCTTTTTAATAAGGCTCAGAGGTGATCGGTCTCTCAGGCGAGATCCCAATGTAACGTCTCCGTTCCCTCCTTCGGGGAACGAGGGTTACCTTCGTAACCTAGACGTTACTAATCTTAGGAGTTCAGTTCTGTTTATTTTGTGCTTAGCTGACAAATTTGCTACATCAGAATCCATGCCATAATAATTTAGGCTGCTCTACTAGCAAACAGCAAATGCTGCAGTGCCAAGTAAATGTGGTCTTCAATACTCTAAATCGAATAACAGGCTAACAAAATAATATTTACTAAAATTATATTATATTTCTTTGGGAAATAGCACAGTATGATAAACAACATGACCATATATTATTATGTTATGGTACTTTATTTGTTTGACTACTGGTCACGTTTCTCCTCTTCTTCTCATACTCATGGTCCACTTATCTCTGGAAATGTCTTCCACTGAAAGAAGAAAGTATAAACCAAAGAAAGTATAAGTGTTTCTGATCACAAACTTAAGATGCAAAAAAGATTAAATGCAAATCTTATTCTCTTACATTTACTTCTGGCATCTGTGCTCCCCTTTACTCATCTGCTCTTCACTCCTTACTGCTAAACGCATTTTCATCTCTTGTCCCTCTTCCAATTCACCTGCTTTCATATTTCATTTCTTTTCATCTCTATTTTCTTTGTTTCTCCCTCACTCAAACAAGCTGAGTGATGACGTCATTTTTGCCGCGCGCACCTTCGCGCTCGTGCGGACTGCGCACAGAACAGAAATCATGAGTTAACAATCGCAATTTTTTTCGCTGGAAAATTGCGCTAAAAACCTAAAAGATTCGGGGCTTTTGACAAAACATTCGGGGCTTAAGCCCAATTAGCCACCCCCCCCGCTCCGCCCCTGCATATACTGTTTATGTAATTTTGTTTTTATTCGTACAGTAGGCTAACTACAAGTTTCAACAATACGTTCGTTAACAGTAATCATTTTGAAGCAGGTAATGATTTGTTCGTTAAATTAATAATTAATTTAACGTACATAACATTTTACTCGTATGGAAACGTAATGTTAGTAAATCATTATACAGAAATTGCTGATCTGAAGTCTGAAATAGATGTTGCTCAGTCAGGCACATTAAAAATATACACACCATAACTCGGAGAATATAACGCTGACTATATATGGTACGGACTTAAAGACATGAAGCTTTATTTCAATGATTTGAATTTCAATACAACAAGCAATACAGTAACAGATGCTTGTATTGTATTATTTATTGTATAATCGAATCAATTTCAGATACTAATACCAGATATATGTTTGTGTTGATTATTTCCTGCATAATTAGGTACATAAAGAAATATATTTTGTGTTGGATCAGTTACCCGTCTCTGCAATTACATTTTAATAGGTTAAACCAGGGGCGTAGATTTAGGGTGGACGGAGGGGATGTGTCCCCACCAATATCCTCCGACCATTGAAATGTCCCCACCAATAATTTAATCCACTTAAAAAAAATCGCGCTGTCAACATTAACCTAGACACGCAGAAAGGATAAATCACGTTCTCTCCTTGAGTCCTCCTGCCCCCAAAACGCATATGAACATTTTGATTGTCTGTGCCTTTCCCTGCTATCATGTGAGAGGCTATGGCTGAGATCAGATACAAGCAGCGCCAAATGCAGTGGATTTTTTCCCGTGCAAGAAGGTGTGTTGGGTGACATAAATGTGAGAATGGCGGCAGCAAAAAAAAAAAAAAAGAAGAAGCTGGACATAATAATTTTTTTTCAAATAAAAGTGTAAGTCACTTCAAGTTCACAGTGTTAACAGTGTTCTAGTGTTTTTTTGTTTTGTTTTTTACCGCTTTGACGCACATTCATTATAGCAGGGCAGGCTATCAGTGATGCACGGGTCAATGTATAAACAACCCGAACCCGACCAACGTTTTCAACTAACCCGCCCGCAACTTGGACCGCAAAAAGAAAAAGAAAATTGTACCCGACCCGCATGTTTAATATTTGCGACTGACACCAGCGATTATATGCGGCTATGCGGTGGAGATGCGTTCACTGTCAAACATCATTCGGCTTTAATTAGGTAATTTTGTCAAAAGAAATGTTCCTGATTACAAGAAAAATACAGATTGTTCTTGTTGTGATTTATTTTGTCTTTCCTTTATACAGATTTAAATAGTTTCGTTTTTGAAGTACTCTAAATTATGTCAGTGATTCTCCGATATTATGATCAAGAATTATTTTATTTCGATCTACATAAAAGTTAAGAAAAAAGTAACCTACTGTTTTTACTTGGAATTCGTTTTTAATCCCTGGTTTTAAACAAGCATACATGAGATAATTTATATATTATTGCTTGAATAAACGGTTGAAAATAGTGCTAGAAATTTTATAATTAAGGAAATGAAACAGACCATAGTCATAGATCCCCACCAATGTCCAGAGCAAATCTACGCCCTTGGGTTAAACATTAGTTTATTAGCTCGGAATATACCCTAATTTGACTAGAAACAATGCAGACCGGAAGACTCAGTTAAGAGTCGGACTTTCTTCCGCGTTCAGGAAAAACGTCTATAGATCAGTGGTCATAACATAACCACGACCGGCAGATGACGTCACGAGGTTACGTCACAGCAACGAAAATTTGATCATAAGATTACGTTGAAGTTACGTAACACCCATGGATTTTGGCTGGCTAGGATGTCGCCTCAACCTACAGAAAACAGAAAAATATCAGAATTCTTTACACGCTCCCAGTGTAGTGACGATGGCAGCACTCGCTCTTCTGCGTGTAGCAGCCGGAGTAGCTCTCCTGCTCCGGGTCCCAGTGCTGCGCAGCATGCCCCTGAAAGGCAGAAAAAGTCCAGTCATCACCGGATGACAGGCTTTGACCCAACTTGGCTGTCAGAGCGGCAATACTCCCCTTGGCTGTACAAGACTGATCTTGGTAAGTAAGTCAGTAAATACACCCTTAGGAAAAAGAAGTATACTTAAATTTTTATAAGTATACTTAAGTAAAGGTCAAGTATAAAAGTGTACTTTATTTATTAAGTATACTAATATCAATGTACTAGTAGTGTACTTGTGTACTAATAGCGCTTGAGACAAACTGGCCCACTTTCTAATTTTTAAAAGTATAGTTTTCTATTTTAAATTTTTAAATATAATGGCACACTTTAATTCTTTTTTCTTAAGGGCATGCATAAATAAATAGACATCAGGGTTGCCAACCCTCATGCATGCAGCTTTAGATACATGCTTTTCAGCTCTGTCTCACGCCAAATAACAGTCATCGTAAATTAAATACATCAAAGCAACAAAACTGCAAATATGTCTTTTTGGTTTTAGGAATGTTCTGTCGAATATGTAGAAAGCATAAACAGGCAGTTGTGAGAGGAAACCAGACGCGGCCATTTATAGAGTCTCCTTGCCAGTCCTACCGAAAGGACAAACTTGACAAACACATGGCATCTGAGCATCACAAAACAGCCTGTCAGCGTCAGTCAAGTTTGACAGCAGGTAAAAAATATTTAATGATTTATTTTTATTATTTTATATTATATTTGTTGTATTTCTATTATTTTATTAAGATTTGATCAATAATATATTTGGCTATTCAAGGCTAATGATGCATTTCATTTCAGGCAACACTGTCTTGGCATCATTTGAGCCCACAGTGGTCCTGGAGCATGAGGCTGTGGTGGGGGCGTTCAAGTGCTTGTACTGGCTAATAAAGCATGAAATAGCCCACCACACCAACTATCCAGCATTGCTGCAACTAGCTAATCTTTTGGGCTGCACCTATTTCGAAAAGCTCAACGTACGCTTCTTTTGTAAATGTTTACCATATTTTTTTTTGTCTTATGTGATCACTATATTGACAAAATAGATATTGCATTAAAATATACTGTTTAATTGTCAAGCATCTTTAAATGTTAAGCTTTCCCACATTTTTTTAGATTGGCAAAAGCACCAACTATAGGTCACATCGAATAATTGATGAAATGCTGGAAATTCTGGCCACTGTCATTGAAAAGCCAATACTGAGGGATATTTCTCAGTCACAAGCCATAGGCTTGGAGATTGATGAGACCACAGATGTCTCTGTGAGCAGACAGCTCGACATTCATGTGAGTTAGGTCTACTTAAAGTGTGACATTTCATTGACCAGTAAAATTTCAATATATAGATTGGAATGCATAAAATTTATCGTATGGACCTTATTAGGTACTTGGACAACGAAGGAAAGGTCTTCTGCCAATTCCTGGATCTGATTTGCCTGACTGACGGGAAAGCAGATTCAATAGTGGCAGCACTAAAGAACATTATTCATACAAAGGCCATCCCCACACACCTAATCTTTGGCCTTGGAACCGATGGTGCTGCTGTAATGACAGGTGTCATACCTTGTTTTTGCACATAATTGAACAGTTTTCAGTATTATTTTTTGTTAAATAAATAAACAAATGTATTCAATAGGAAGACAAAATGGAGTTGCAAAACAGCTATCAGATGAATGGCCATGGCTACTAAGTGTCCACTGTGCTGCACATAGGCTAGCTCTAGCCTGTAAGGATGCATCTGAAAAGGTTCCTTATATGGCTACATTTAGAGACCACTTGGAACAGTTGCACTTGTACTTCAGAAACAGTGCAAACCGCTCTGCTTCTCTGAAAGCCGCTGCAGAGGTTCTTGGTGTGTGTGAGCTAAAAGTGAAGGTAAATAAATTATGCCTCAAACAAACGTTCATATGAATGATACTTTAATTGCATTCATGTTCATTTTTTAAACAGCTATTTTGTCTGTCATTGACTAGCAAGTAAAGGACACACGATGGCTCTCCCAACATGAAGCAGTACAAAACCTCCTAAGAAACATAACTGCTGTACTGAGTGCCTTGGCAGAGGAAGTAGAGACCCGCAAATGTCCTACTGCTAAGGGACTGTACTCATTCCTCGCCACCTATCGTTTCATTGCCGCACTTCACCTGCAAGCTGATGTGCTCCCTCACGTGGCACGGCTTTCTAAGCTCTTCCAAAAGGAAGATGTCATGTTCCTGACAATCAAAGAGCAGGTAACTTAAATAACTCGGCTCAACTGCTATGTTTTATATTTGTTTATTTTGCACAAACATATGGTGCACAATTATTCTTTTCACATGAGTCAATATGCTTATTCTTCCAGGTCCCTGTCACTGTGGCCTTAATAAAGGGCATAAAAGATTCTGGTGGTCATCAACCTGGCTCACACTTGAGTAAGTTGACCCAAACATTGGATGACCCTTCAGGACTGGGTGCATTCTGCATCTCTGCTGAACAGGAGAGAGGGAGAAGAGGGGATAATACAGGAGACAGACAGCAGTTCTGGCAAAGATTTCAATTACAGGTATGAATTGTGCCTTTTGTCTGACTTTATAAATGTAACTGTAAATTTAGTTGTTGCACAGTTTTATTTATACTAATAGTTTACTGACATTTTTCATGTGTTTGATTAGGTGATGGTTCCATATTTGGATGGCCTAATTGCCCATCTCGAGAGACGTTTCTGTGAGGTTGAAGTTGTGTCTGCATTTGGGATACTCGGTCCACAAGCAGCTACACTCCCTGACGACACTGCACACATAAAACTGAGGATACTAGTAGAAAAGTTTTGTTCCCATGTCGATTTTGGCACAGTCTATCAAGAATGGTCCTCTTTCAAGGAGCAAGTGGTCTCTGGTCCATTTAAGGTAACTTAAAAATGTGACATTTTCACATAACATTATCATGGACACTACACTGTTACTGATATTATTTCAAACTTTTCAGAACAAGGCACAGCCGGCCATCCTAGCTGAACTGTCCTCAAAATATGAGGAGTTTAGTATCCTGTACCCAACTATGAGCCTGCTGGCTTCTATTGCCCTGACGGTCCCAGTCAGCAGTGTAAACTGTGAGAGGGACTTCTCAACCATGAACAGGGTAATAACTACTTTTTACAACAGCATTTGCTGCTTTAAGCTAAATTTTAACAGTTATTGTATTTGCAGGTCAAGACAAACATTCGCAATAGGCTGCAAGGAGACCATCTTGCAGCCTGCATGCGGATCTCAATAAATGGGCCAGACATTTCTGACTTTCCATACCAAGAGGCTCTGGAAATGTTCTTCCAGAACCCCAGAAAGATACACTGCAGTGACAAAAGCTGCACACTTTGTGGATAAAAAAGATATGAAATTAAATTTTAATTTTTAGCTTGTACGGTTGTACAGTTTAAATAATTGTTCATTTATTTACTGCTGTCATTAAAAGAAACAAATTAACACCATGACTCCTTGTGTTTGTGTCGGTGTCAGTCTGAACAGCCGCACCGCGTCGCGCCGCACCCCCAACCCCACATCACCCCCCCCCCCCCCAAAAAAAAGCTGTAAACCTAGGGGAAACACTGGTTCTCAAACAATCAGATTTGAGAACCAGAAAGAACTGTTGTATAAAACAGTGTTATACTACACTCTTGTTCTCCCAGGAGATGGTTCAAACAAACCTCCACTTCCAGTTACAGAGCTGCTTACAAATGAACACAATGTGCTAAAAATTTCAAGCTTGGCTGCTGAAATTTGTGCACACTGTCAGCAAATTGACTTCTGTCCAAGTACATCACATTGAGACAGATTCTAGCTGGGCACTGATCCAAAGAGTTCTTGTATCATTCATATATACGTAATTGAAAAGGTCTCATAAAATCTGTCATTTCAGACTTCACAGGAAGGACATAATGCACACATGTTTAATTCACCCCACCTGTCATTGTTCATTGACTCCCCTTTATAAGTTTGGTTGTTTTTATTGTTTCATTGTCTGGCTACAAGTGTTTCACTAATTTTACCATTAGTTTCATACGTTTATGTTTCATCCCATGTTTCCTCCTGTCTGTTGTCTGCTGTGTTTACCTAGTCAAAGGATTCATTAAAGACTTTCACTTTTACTCCTTTGTTGTTTTGCTCATTCCTACACGCATTGTGGCAGATAGCTGAACCAGAAAAATTTCTGTGTTTCCCCCCCATTTTTTTCTCATTTGTTTTACAGTCCTTTTGTTTCTGTTGTGTTTTCCCATATGGATCCCCTCCTTCATCCTGAATTCTTCCTTCTAATGCTGAAGCAGGGGGAGAGATTGCTGGAGGGCTACACAAAAAGCTTCCCAGATGAACATGCTCTGTTCAAAACCTGAGCCAAAAGACGTATGCTAAAATAGGGAAGGCATGTTTTGAGATGTTCATTATTGAACGTAGTTTTTTCCCCTCAAAAATTAAAAAGTTTATGTACATGTGTTAACCAAAATTTGATACAAGTTTGAACTTTTTTTCCTCAATAGCCAGAGAAAAGTTCTCCATACAATAAGACAAGACCCTGACAATGATGAACAATGGAGGAATAGAGATTGATGCTGATGTGATTCACTTAAGCAAAATTGTCTTCAATATTGACCCACTGTTTTTTTCTTCTTTTTTTTTTCTTCTTTTTTTTTGTCCTTACTATTATCATTGGGACAGACTTATAGTCATTGTTATGACTTCCTATTTCGCTGTTGTTGTTTTTATAATTAACATCTAGGGATTAAGACAGTCAACACTAAGAAAAATCATAAAGACAAATTAAAGTTTTTTTTTTTTTTTTTTTTGGCTGTCTGTTACTAAAGAAACAAGGTGTGTGGAGTAATGAAACAAACAGAAACCGAAACTGCTTACCGGAAAAATTGTTGAATTATTGAGGAATTATGTCCATCAAGACAAATACTCAATTGCTTTTCGTATTTACAATGGTGATAAGAAAATCCAAGTTTAAGGTAACAAATATTTATAAAATATACACAACCTCGAAAAGAGGAAAAATAAGTACATCTATTCATGATTGTTGCCATTCTAGTTTTTTTATGTGTGGAGGACAATATAAGGACTTATATACTAAGGCCCTGTTTACACGAAGGGAAAGCGCAGATATTTCCCTGCGGTTTGGTCTCTCATTTACACGAAAACCCCGTTTTTATCACAGAAAACTATTATTTCTAAAAACTCCGGCCATAGTCATGTGCCGCATATTGTACCAATAGATATGTTTACAGCAGTAATTGAACCTGTGCTATTCACTGTCACACTGCTGCTAAAGAGATTTACCTTGTACACTCCTCAAATTACAGTCCTTAAATGATGATAGAATATTTACTCACACTTGCTCTCCTGCAAAACATGACGACAACTGCTTTTCAGATAAAATATGAATGAGCGCGATATAGACGCGTCAGTGGATGATGAGATATTTCTGGAAAATATTCCTGCCAAAAGAGCTGCGTGAAAACTTATTATGTCTGTATAATTTTGGAGGCTTCACGCATGTGCAGTAAGACGAATTTGGTGTTTTCCTACGTTTCAGATTGGATGAGAAACTTAGTGTCACTTTGTCGTTCTCGTTGGCTATCAGGGGTATGGCGTCAGAGGGAGCCCAATCAACAATCCTAAATATCAAACATGTTTTATATTTGTGATTTAATTTCGGGGATGCTCTGTCTCGATCAGGAGCAGTTAAATAATCATAAACACACCACACAATAGAGGATCTTTTGGTTAAAAAAAACGCAATATCAATAAACACGATATCAAAACTGACCATCACAAATAAATTTTTCAAAAGACTTTGACTTCGTTGAATAAACATGAGCACTGCACATTTAAAAATCAAAACCTGGTGTGGATGTTTTATATATCTGTTTTTCTGAAGGAATCAGACTGACTTTATTACATGTCTTCATGTAATATTAATTTCATCATGCATGCGACGCATGATAAAACAGCGTTTGTAAGCGGAGCACTGCATGTGCATAACTGTTACCGGAGAAAACCTTATACTCTTCAGCAGCACCTCCTGCTGCCAGAGAATGAATTTGCATTTATATGCCACCACAAATAAGTCTGTGGGAAACACTGCAGTGTTACCCTTTGAAACTTGTAAGGGAAAACACCTACTCTGTGGTTAATTTTAAAACATTGTTTTACATAACAACACAACTGTTTACCATACTTAAAGGAACCGTATGTAGGATTGTGGTTAAAACTGGTACTGCAATCACTTTCAAAATACTGTAGAACGGTGTATCCCCTCCCGCTCCCCCCGACTCGAGGTTGCCAGCTAAGCTGCAGGAGTAGGCTGCTAGTGCTACAAGCAGGGGCGGATTAAGGTGGTCAGGGGCCCCTAGGCTGCTCTTTGTGTGAGGCCCCCCCCTCCCTCCTTCAAGTGTAACTTTAGTAATTTACGTTTTTGTGCTCCACTTTCATGCTTTCTTTCAGCCATTCTGCCACTATGCAGTCCAGCAATAGCAGTGATGTAAATGAAAATGATTTGACCAGCAGCAGCTGATTTAGAATTATAAAAAAAATCGTATAATTATAAGCTCATAATTTGTGCTAAAATAGTCTAAATATTAGTTTTAAAAAGTTAATTTTAAAAAGCTGGTTATGTCTTTGATGTTTCTGCGCAAGTTCAGCAGACAGTGGTTCGGGTTTGTTCCGATCAGAGCATGTGAGCGGAGAGCGCATTTCTGAATATTCCGCTTGCTCATTCCACTCAGGGTCGCTGGCTCAACCCAGAATGGCCTGCAAATATGTGGAATAAGGGCTGCCTCCGACTAAAGTTTTTTCTAGTCGACTAGTATAGTTGTTCATTTTAGCCATTCGTGGACAAATCGCCCCTTTATATTAATTGCTTAGGCTATATACCCGATAGATGAGCGTTTACGTAATATAGCTGCACTCAAGCACACGACCACAAGGAGACATTTAATTATTTATTAATAAACTGGTGTTTACTGTGTCGCAGCAAAGATGAAGCTGACAATGTGGTCTCGCCATTAACGCCAGAGGGAAATGCACATTTCATATGATTACATGTTCAGAGAGAAGGGTATATTTATTTTAGTTTGAATATTTTCGTTTAAAAGTAGACATTTCAAACTTTCTATAATAGATAGCCTATATTTCTCAAATCTGTGAGGCACAAGCTGAGTTTCGGCGCCCTCCAGTTCACATGCAATGCAAGTGATCGTGTCGGCGCCTTATTACATTGTCTGCTATATATTTGCTTGTTATTTATTAAATACAGGCAATTGGTTGATAAAACATTGATCAAAATTAAGATAGAATTTATACAAAACGAAAATCTTTAAAAAAAGAGAGACTACAAAACAAAACTTAATGAAGTGGTCAAAATATTTTACCCATGTCTCCAGACATATTGCACAATCTCATGATGTATCATATATTTCTCATGCTGCATGCTCACTTTATGCTCACTTTCATAATCAACATTGATTAAATTAAAAAAACATAATGCATCACATATTTTCCAACCCAGCCCTCGGCCCTGTTGCAACAGTCATTGTTTAGGTACCTTAAACGCGCACGTACAGTCTTGGAGTCATCGCTGCAACCAGGAGATGAAGAGGGCCAAGACCCACATCACCAAGCACATATATTTGTCTCTGCCACCCCAGGATGCTAGCGCGACCAGCGCCATTGCTAGGAGGGCGCCAGGGCCTCTGCCTCTCAGCGTCTCTGCCTGGCGAGTGGATGATAGCCCTGAAGACGCCTAGCAATGGTTTAACCTTTAGTTAAGTTATACCTTAAGAGTCTTCGTAGCGCGCTAAGAGACAACGTTATCGGGAAACGCAGCCCAGGAGTAATGTTTATGATGCGTAATGGAGACTCCAAAGCGCTCTTCTTTGGTCAGAACCACGGAGAGCGATCGTGGAGAGGTCCGTCCTAGAGGTCTGCGCGGGACTGCTTTTCTAGTCCCGCTCCCGTGAGGTTTTATTCCGCACCCACCCGCTCCCGCTGTGTATTCACGCATTGTTCACCTGCTGCCCGCTTAAAATAATTTTCTTCCCGACCATTCCCGCTAAATTTAGGTCTCGTACATCCATTATATTTCCATGTTCCACTTTTAAGACGTATTATAGCTTGCATTCAGCCCGTCATAGATCAAATGTTAGATCAAAATTATATTTTAGACATTCAATGGTGATTAAAAAAAATTGCAGCGCTGGTGATCCTCCTCATCCATCTCCACATTAGAGAGATACATCTTTACAGATTAGCTACATAATAAAAGAGTTTTTGTTTTCGATTTATTTCGTTAAGTACTAAGTTAAAGCTTTCTACATATATTTATCATGTCTGACAAAAAAATAACGGTTAAATAGTTTCCACTGAAAATGTAACTGATCACGCTGGCGCCTCCATATATAAAACACGTTTCCACTCTCTGCACAAACGATTGGATATGCGCCTAATAGTGTATATATATGTGTGCACTCAAACATATAGAGTAGGTCAACTTTGGTCGTTACTTTAAGAAAAAAAAAAAAAAAATACGTTTAATGAACAAAAAATGCTCCAAACGTTTTTTTTCTAAATGAACTTAAAAAAAAGAAACGAAATTATAACCACTATAACCAAAACTGAACTATTTTACTTGCCAAAACAGTAGTAGGCTATAAGTTGTTTTGGCAAGGGGGTGGGGGGGAAGAAAAATCGAAAAATCAGTCAGCATAACCTTATGAAGATTCTGGCACTACAAACATGGCTTTGCGCTCTGGAGTAACGCTGATAAACTGATAAACAGTTGTCCACAGAAAAAACACCATCAGTAGGCTACCCGCACTTCCCGCGCCTATGAGACCTTGCCAATAAAATGCATGAAGCAGAAAGCACTGGTCTATGAGTGCAGCGAGTGAATAGCAGTTTTGAGCGCAGGCTGTAGCCTACAGGTGCTCGATAAGAGTGAGTAAAGCGCTGATTTGCTGTTCAGAAAAGACTTCGTGAACGGGATATTGTTACCGCCCGCTCTCGTTCGAATTCCACCAGAGTTACCAACCGCAACTGCTTTTATTTGGAAATTTATTCCCGCGCCGCAAGAAATGTGGTCGGGTCCCGCGGTTCCCAGCGAGAGAGCCTCGGGAATGCAGACCTCTAGTCCGTCCTATGCACCAAAACTTTTTTACAATGCAACAAAATATTTTAAGAGCAAGCTATTAAAATCTATAATATGTATAGTCACAGATAATTTAACAGTATATTAGCCAGTAATTTTTATTAGGTTAAACAATGATTAGATAACGTTTTTAATTTAGCGTTCACACACACACACACACACAAAAAAAAAAATTGTCTGGCCAATCCGAGGCCCCCTGAACACATGAGGCCCCTAGGCTGCAGCCTATGTAAGCCTGTGCGTTAATCCGCGCCAGGCTACAAGGAGCTTCCAATGGCAAGTGACGAGTCTTACACAGTAATTTGTTTTTCTTCTGTTAATTATGTTTATGCTTCACAAGAGATGTTTTGCGAAGTAATTATGTATCGCAAAAATTTACAGATGGCGATTAGCCAAATATTTCGTAAAGATGTACTGTAATACCACATTTCAGTCGGAACAGAGATTGTTTTCATACCCTGCTCGTGGTGCGATATAAAGCTTTTTATGAACGCATTTAGCACGGGCGACCGCAGAAAATCCACTGTGTAGCCTACGGAAGAAAAGTTAGCCAAACATAGATGAATCTTACCTGTCAAGGAGAAAATTAGCAACGTTGGCGTCTATCTTCAAATTCTTCTCCGTTTTCAGCCGTCTCCATCTTTCAAAGGCATCTCCTATACCAATCCTTGTTTTATTTCGGACTTTGTCACAACGTATTTCGGATTTATAACGAGGTCTTTTAGGTTTCGTAACTTTATACATGTTTTATCCGACTCGTTCTTAGCAGCAGCTGTAACTAACTAGAGCATAGCTGGCAACCCGTCTCATGAAACTCTACTGACTTCGTGATTGGTAGATAGCTGGAGGGTGGAGCCTCAGACCAAAACACAAAACGACAACAATAACATCAGTTGTGGGCTGCAACTCTCACTTTTAAATGACAATATCCTGGCCGGACCACTGTTGTCAGTGATATAAGTATTTGAAATGAACATGATTTCTTAATGTCTAGTGACATGTCAGGGCCATTTTATGATTAACTGACATAAATTTCTTACATACGGTTCCTTTAATTTTGACGAGGTGTGTTTGCAAAAGGCCCTATTACAAAAGGGTCATTCAATCTTGAATACCGTGGTGTTTTAAGCAAGATAACGCACTCTTTTGAAAAAACAAATGAATACACATATATTTTTAAGCACAATGGAAATGACTACTGGTGAGTAGCCGTATCACACAAAACAAAAACAAAAGTTGAGCAAATATTGAATAAATTTTCATTCGGTACTATGGCAGCTATCTCATCTTAAAATATATCTACACCTTCTTAACCCTGAAACCAATGCTCTGAGGCAGGTTGAAATGCTTACCAATTATGGTTTATCTTCTTAAGTGTAATAATTGTTGATATTTATAATAGTTGGTTTTTATGACCCCTTTAGCATTGATGCATCAGCAGAGGACGGATCGCTTGGAAGGCTGTTTAATGATGATACAAAGCCAAATTCCAAGATGAAGAAAATTGTGGTGGATGGTGTACCTCATCTTTGTTTATTTGCCATTACTGACATAAATGAAAGTCAAGAAATGATTTATGACTACAGAGGAGATGACTTGCCATGGCGTTCTAAACGCAGTATAAAGAAGGTAGGGTATAATGGATTTTTATTGAAAAAAATAATGAAATGAAAAAAAAAATTTTTTAACTATATGTAGTGCTAAATGCAGAAGTGTCAAACTGCTGCTGACTAACTCAACAACTAGTGAAAAATATACTCAAAAAACAATATGATACAATATACTGTATTGTCTTCTTAGGGTAAAATAGTTAACTTCTGCTTGTGTAATAAACTGTGGTTGTGTAGCACAGACTTGTATTGTTATAAGTTTGTTCTGTGTTTTGTTTCTATTTCTCATGGACTTCATCAGCCCTTAACTTTGACTACAGAGCAGAGTCAACTTGTGTCTACTCACGTACCTTCTACAGAGGTTTGTCAATATATTTGTCTCCTGAATCTTGTCTGCCTGTCTTTCTTCCTGTATAGAGAAATGGCTACAGCTAAAGGCTCTCCCGATGGTGGAGAGTGAAGCCTAAAATTTTGGACGTTGGAAGGTTGCGAAGAAGGAGGGTCATTTGGTTGTGACACGCTGCCCTCAGAATGGAACGAGTGAGCAGATGCTAAGCAAGGCTATTTTTACCCGAATATCGAGGTGTGGCAAGCTATGCAAATTCTGCACACCAATTTCATTGGCTTTTTCTCAAAGATTTTCCCTAATTCGGTCTATAAAAAATTTTGTTCATCAATAAATTGTTATTAAATATCCATGTTCTTGTGCTATTTTTGTTCTCAAATGATAAATGAAGAACCACCGGACTATGATCCGATAATACTATTGATTCATAATCACACTGTTTTACTTTTGACATAAGTTTAAGATCTATCATGAAAAAATCAATCCTAGTATAGGAATGGCGAACTGGCGAAAAGAAAGAGTATTTACTTTGATTTGGGGAAAAAAATCTCCATAGGATTTAGAGAATGAATTAAGTTTTTAGCTGATTTGGACAATGAAATTGGTCTACTCGATGATCTAGGGCTGGGCGATAAAACGATAACGATATATATCGCGATAGACAAGAGATCGATATCAATAAAATATATGTTTGATAAAACGTTCGATATTTTGTATTCTTCGTCGGCCGCCCAGCCCCCCTTTAACGTCCAGTTAATTTTATTTTCTATATAGCGCCAGATCACAATAGAAGTAAAGGTTATCTTTCCTACAGAACGGGTCCTTGTTGTTGTATTAAACAAACTAAATAGCCTTATGTTATTAATCTTATTTACACGACGGCATCCCAGCTAACACATTTACGTCGTGACGACGTTACTGGACCGGACCATATTCGTCGCAGCGACGTACCAAATAACGTTCCAGCGACGTAACTTTGTGATTCCCATATTCGTCGTAGCGACGTTATTTTGTACGTCGCTGGAACGTGGTGAGTACGTCTCCATGACCAAACTGGCACGTCGTGAGGACGTGACTATAAAGGACCACATTGGTCGCGGCGACGTTCCAAATAACGTACCAGCGACGTAACTTTGTGATTCCCATATTCATTGTAGCGACGTTATAGTGTTACGTTGCTAGGACGTGGCAAGTACGTCCTAACGACCAAACTAGCACGTTCCCTGTATTTTTAACATTTCCTTCTCACCTTTAGTCCTGTCCGAGGATGTGCTCCTACCACCTTGAAATCAGTATATATTGACAAACTCATTTCTGCTGTAAAAAATAAAACACTAATTTCTTATGTTTTTTTAATTGTTATAGATTGTTTTGTGAATATTCACTGCATACATGCAAACCAATACAAAATCATTAAATTCTAACAGAAGATTAGCAACAACACAGTGCATTCATTTATTAAATCACCATTTATTCAGTGTTATTTTCTACAAATACTAAGCCATTGCATTTTAAACATGACACCTATTATTTAACCATGTAAAGTGTTGCCAAGTCATGAGCACAGATAATTGAACACATCAATACATAAAGTACATAATAATCAATGAATAATACAACCACTGATTCAAATGTTTTACTTTTATTAAAAAAGATTAAATATTTCATTAATGATGGGTATAGTATAGTAATAATTATCAGGTACTCTTAGTAACACAACTCCCCTAATTTGGTTCAAAAATACTGATACAAAGATTTCTGTATTACTTTAAGTGAATTTGTTTTCTGAGTGTCCTGTGTATGAAACACCTGCTACAAATATCTGGTGGTAATATTGGTGGCTTTAATACTGCATCACTATCAGAAGCAAAACCTAAACAATATTACAATTACCAAAGGACCATAGTTCTTCTCAGAAGATAACAGAAATAAAGAAAATAGCAACATTAATAAGCAGTAAGGACATATTAATATAACAACGTAGAGATTACATCTCCCCTGTATTAGGCCCTCCCAAAAAACATACAGTAAATGAGTCTGTTGACTTTTTCAGAAAAATCTGAGATCTCTGTCCCCAGCTGTGGAGAAGACTCTTTGCTGAGAATTTAGGTTCTGGACAGTTGTGAGAGAAAAAGAAGAATGTCTTTCTTACCACAGCAGCAGAAGGTACGCTCTTCTGAGGGAAGGATAGGAGGGTGGCACTTCACTCTTTATCTACTCTTGGAGAGTTGATGAGGTGTTTTGCTAAAGAATAAGGTTCCTGCTCAGCACTTGGTATTATTCAGCAAAGAGTACCTCTAGTGCAGTGTCACAGACTCCAGATTCTTTGCAAACTAGAAACTTTTAATAAAATTGACCATATTATTGTAGTCAGGTTTATTGTTTTTATTATAACACATGTCAAATGTATGAGAAAATTATGTCAAAGGTGTTTTTCCTCCTCTTCACTATCCTGAGGCTGTATCAATATCCTTCTCTGGCAGCTGAAAGGGAGAATCACCTTGTTAATGTTGCTAATGTATGTACACACAACCAGTCAAAAATATGCAGTCTTTAAGTTTTTTTAATGTTTTTCGATAGAAGTCTCTTCTGCACACCAAAGCTATATTTATATTTAACTTACAATACAAAACAATAATACTGTGAAATATTTTAATTAAAAAAATTCAAATACAATTTAAAATGTATTTCTTTCCTGTGAGGCAAAGCTGAATTTTTCAGTAGCCTTTACTCCAGTTTCACATGATCATTCTCATATGATTTGATGCTCAAGAAACATTTTTGATTATTATCAATGTTGAAAACAGTTGTGCTACTTAATATTTCTGTGTAAACTGTGATTTTTTTTAGGATTATTTTATGAACACATAGTTTTTAAAAATCTTTTGTAACATTATAAATGTCTTTACTACCACTTCAGATCAGTTTAATGCATCCTTGCTATTAAGGTCTTCATAAAGAGAAAAAAAAAAAAAAAAAAAAAAAACCTTAAGTGACTCCAACCTAGTGTACACAAAAATACTGGGCAACAGAACTGTTTTCCACACATCATATTAGAATGATTTTGAACACTTACAACTGGAGTATTGATGTTGAAAATTCAGCTTTGATCACATAAATTTGTCCAGCAGTGTACATTACAACATTTAAATGAAAACACACCTTGTAATAAACAATGCACAGATTGCAAAGAACTTACATTCTGATGATTACTTCCTTTTCCTCACGGCTGCCTTCCTCAGTCATTCCTAGGCCTTCTCATTTTTCACCTTTCCCTTGAATTTACATAAAATATAAACAAATAAATATAATTAATTAATTTTATAGACAATTTGGATAAGTTTGTATAAAACTGTGAATATTCCTTTTGAAATATTAAGTGATTCTCCAGCTTCTAAACGAAAGGCAGAATCTGTGGCCATATTCACAGAGAATTTGATCTTACTATTAGGTGTCCTTGCTAGGAGATTTATCTTAAACCCTATTCACAAAGAGTCTACAATAACCAAAAAGAGGGATACGTCATTTCTTTGATAAATTTCCACACTGACCATGGGTTGGAGCTCTTAATACAAAGTGCACCAGATAGACAAATTTAAGTTAAAAATGCACAGTACAAAATTTCTTAAACTAGGCCATGTTCTCAGATCCCCAGACAGACCAAGGTCCAGCCTCAAACAAATCTGGGGGAAACACAGCAAAGAGATGTGGTTGTGTATGATTTAAAAATAGGCGAGAGTCTTTACACTGGTCAAATTCAGGCCAACTCAAATATTTTTTAAACATGTTTAAAAATTACCAGGAGCATAAGAGGTACTCCATTCCTTACAATTGTGGTCCAGGTGACCCACAACACTGCACATTTTGTATGTCTCTCTTGTTGAACACACCTGCTTCAGATCATCAGCTCCTTAAGAAAGAGTGAAACTAAGTGTGTCAGTAAAGAGAGATGTGCAGAATGTATAGTGCTATGTGTCCCCATGTCCAGGTTTGAAAACTACTGTTGTAAGGTACCACGACATATGACGACTATATGAGCATCAACAATTTTAACAAAATTCCTCCTGACTGAGGGAAAAACTAAATCACTCACAGGCTCTGGAATTAGACTATTAATTGATATCTATCTAGCTATGAGTAAATGAATTGAGAAATCCTACCCTGTGGATTACCTGTCTCTCCTCCTGAGCATTTTGCTGTGTGGGTCCAGGAAGGCTGCTTATATGTCTGGATACCGCTGCACAACTTCTACCATGAGAAATGCAGTTCCAGCATGTCTTCACATCCAGGACAACAGAATGGTCAGGGAGGCCTGAAATATAAACATGTAAGCCACTGAAATCAATTTAATCTATAGCTGTGTCTGAAACAATTGGGTTTAGTTTTTCACCCAGGATTTGCTGGTTCCTATTGAACATAGTTTTCATGATGGATGATCTCTTGATCCTGGATCCTTGCTGCCATACACTTAGAGATGGTTTGGATGATATGTGGTTGTGTCTAAAATACCGATAACAGCACCACTGGTCCTGTTTATTAATCAATTTCTTAATACTGAACAAGTCAGAAACCAAATCAGTACCTGTTCTTGATACCCATCCCTACTAATTTTCATGGTTGTCTTGTTGCTGCTCCGCAGACTCTCTCCACCTGTTGATAAAAAAGTATATTGGTTTTGAATAAAATGACTAAAACAATGTATAAAACATTCAAACTACTACTTTTAAAAACAGGCTTAATACATTTAGTGCAATAAAAGGTTAATAAAACAGACAAAATTCTAAAACTACTACATGGTAACAATGAGCATCATTTCTTATAAGCAACTCACTAAATCACTGACTCACTCAACTGGTTCACTGGCAGTAAGAAAGGACCTAAAAAATGATCCATTAGTTTGATAAATATTTGTTAAAACTAAAGTATCAGATCTGTCTATCAATTAAAAGTTACTAGCATAAAAATGATGTATGTAACAGGCACCAATAACATAACGTTAAAGACCATTTACAGGCCTGTTACTCGACAGCAAAGCAGGATATTATTAATCCCACATACACTGAATGTGATTTCGGCAGCCTCGGTCTAATTAAAAGTTTATATAACGTTAGTGGTTTATATTTAAGTTTACAATACGGCTAACGTTAGGCTAGCATGAACATAATTGCGAGCGACAGGCAGGCAAACTACTACGGTTAAAGTTAAAAGAATTTGAAAAGTGAATACTGTATAGTTTATCGTGTGTAAATTTCAAACTAGACAAAAAATAAGGTATAACATTTTATTTTAGGATATTAATAGTTAACGTAACGTTACCACGGACCGCCTCCAGACCTAAGCTAATTGACGTTAACCAAACAGCGCATTTATTTATTAATTTAATATAGAAAACCTACAAAAAACACAAAACACTACTCATCTTACGTGACATCTAAGGTTATATTAGCAAAAAACGATGAATAAGAGTAGATTTATAGTGCTTACCTTTTCCTTCTTGTCCGTCTTCTGGAAGTTGACCGTTAAAATGACGGGCACGCGCACGGCGCACGCAGAACTCAGAAAGTGACATGCGCTGGTTTAAACATTTGTCCAGTGCCCTCTTTCAATAAACCATTCACAACCATAAATTATCACCATTTGCTAAGCAAACTATTTGGTTTTTGTTTTGTCATTAATCTGATGATAAACATTGATCTATATTTTAAACGACGGGATGAGATATTATACTTACATAATAATGCATGTCATCATGCAAAATGTTGAACAATTCAGTATATTCCCCATATTATAGGCTATCCAAAAGGTATCCACCTTAAAAAATAAGCTTAATACATGTACTGTAGTGCTATATGAAAATATATCTGGAGACCTGCTGACCACGTCTCTATAACTTTCCCATGCGACCAACTAGCGACGTCTTTTGAGGACCTGCTGACCACGTCGCTATAACGTTCCCAATGCGACCAACTAGCGACGTCTTTTGAGGACGTGCCCACGACGTTTCTGGGACGTTAGCCAAAATTTTAAAAATCGGAACGTTACCACGACGTCCTCATGACGTGGTAATAAAGTAATGTCATGCTGACCAGAGCCATATAAAAAGAGAGTTGCGACACGCTTTGATCTCGCCGCCGCACGGTCACGTGGTTCATGGAGCTCTCAATAGTTCCAAACAGCTCCGCGCTGTCAATGTGTTTGAATGGAGTTAAATAGGATAGACAGCAGTTTTACTATATTTGCAGCAATTTCGAGTAATTATTAACACATAATGTGCATTGATTGTGTATTGATAACTTCTCTGAATACGCTTTACAATCGCATTTTATTCTGGGCAGTGATAAAGAGACATAATTAATATGTTCTCATACTTTTTGGCAGTCAAATGTGACCAAACACGTAACTTTTATTCAATTAAATAATTGTAATATATAGTTCAGTTCTATTTAGTTAATATTTGAGGAGGCTTTTTTTTGTACTAAATAATATGTGCAATAATGATCCTGACCATTTAAAAGATAACATTTTCTAATATAGTATTTATATTACAGTTAGTTTGATATTTAAGGTAAAATACATTTGAATGTGTATTTGGACATGATCAAACACTCTCTTTTTTATATGTTTCGATTTAACGATTTAATGTTAAATAAAAAAAAATTACTCTTGTTTTATGATATTCAAATATACAACATAAGTGAATATTATAAAAGGCAAGCAAAAATGGCATTTAACATAATAGAAAAGATGAAAATAATGTTTAAAAAAACACAAGGCAACGAATTGCATTCAGCATACATTTTTATTGTGTTTCTTGAATGCAGTCTTTACTGAAACTCATTCAACCTCCTACAGTGAGAGAAAGATTGCAGAAAGACTAAAAACATAAAAATATGACAACTAGTATCTGGTTATGGTCGCTATTACGGTGTTTCTCACGTTATCCAGCTGCATTTACAGTTTAACTGTTTATTTTTTTAACGATAAACATTAACTATAACATGCTTCATAAAACACCACTATTGGCCAGTTTTTCGAGAGGTCAACTGATGCGTTAAAATGTAAAGAAATGCAGTAATTTCTTCAATATACTTGCGACTGTGCTTGAGAAGCGCTGAAATGAATGGGCTTCAATGGAGGAGCTATTGGTTGTTTGGAACTATTGACCGCTCCATGACACGCTTTACTTCCGCATTCCTCAGTTCCTATGGAAGCCTATGGGAGTGTCGCAACTCTCTTTTTATATGGCTCTGATGCTGACCAAATGACGACCAACTGGCGACGTCCTCACAACGTACTGTGTTTGCTGGGATGTCATGTCTGTCTCTACATGATCGCGCGTTTACAATGTCTCCTCACAGACGGGATCGCAGACTCCATTCATAAAAACGGACTTGCCGCGGAATTCGTCGATTTTTGGATCAATAAATCAAAAGTTGGCCTGTTAATTCATTCCGATCGCGATATGGACTAGTGTCTGTGAAAACTGAAATGCAAAAAGACCGTTTCAATATGAGTGTTCCGTTTGCCTCTATATGCATGAATGGAGGAGACGCGTTTTATTTTCACTACACGCATACTGCACACGTGACGCTGATTTTTGGCCTTTGCATCTCACATGAACAGACAAACTCCAATAAATACATCTCCAAAGCTGCTGTGATTGTCACTTTTTGTCATTTTTACCGTTTCATTAGTGAAACTAGCATCATTCATACTGTATTACACACTGAAACTTCACGGCAACCTGTCAAAATAAAAGTACGGTTTAACATGTAACAGAACAATATTAGTCTTGTATTACTTTGTACAGTATAAATGTAGGTGTTTATATGTTTACATTTAAATAATTTACATAAAACAATATATATGATAAAAAATAAAATAAAAAGAGTCACCACTTAATTGTTGAGAAAATACTATTATTATTAAACCTTTTTATAACTGTATATAATTTTTCTCCTATGTATTAATTTTAACAGTAAAGCTCCGATTATCTTTATTTTTAAAAATAAATCAGTGATTTTGCTTTCATCTGACTATCAGAAAAATTAAAACAAAAATTTCTGAAAAAAGCAAAAGATTGTAGGGCCCTATTGTTCAAAATGTTGAAAGTTTTGGACTTATTTTTTCACTGAAATAAATGTTTTCGTTATTACATAAAGTAGGCTAAAGTACCGGGAAAGAAGTAACGTTGGCTACTGGCAACCAGCAATCTGTGCAGCAATAAATATTATCAGCCAAGTACTTTGCAACAACCTCTGACCTGTGGTCAAGCCGTACTTCTGGGCCATACATTAGCTTGACCATTCACTTCATCGACAATGAAATTGTGACTTTAGACTTATGTTTACATTTTAATTATTTGAGTTTTCCATGGTTGTTGACATTTCTGTCTTAATAAATGAGGGGATTATGATCAGAGGAAGGTTAAGTTTAAAATAAAAATGTTTGAATGTAATATATTTTTCTCCTGGTCCTTATTTTAAATGGGTCATAAAAAAAATCAATAATTATCGATATCGACCGATATGAAACACTGATATCGTGATATAGTTTTCAGCCATATCGCCCAGCCCTACGATGATCTATCCAGAGATGTGTTGGATACGAAATTAAAATCTCCTCCCATTATTAAATTATGTGCATCTAAGTTGGGTATCTAAGACATAAATTGCTCGTCATCCACATTAGGTGCATATATACTGGCTAGAACAACTGGTGTATTGTATAACTTTCCTATCACCCTCTAATATCTGAAATAACCTTATTGGAAATAAAAGGTATATTCTTCTTAATGAGTATGACTGAACTTCTCGATTTAAAATTAAAGCTAGAATGATTTACATGCTCCACCCATTTTCGCCTGAAGCCGGAACCTATCCTTGTTTTTCAATCGCGTCTCTTGGAGAAAAATCTGCATTCAGTTTTCTGAGATAAGCCATAATATTGCCTCGTTTTACAGCCCCATTAACTCCTTTACAATTCCACGAATCAAATTGAACTGTGTTTGAATTCCCTTGTTAATCAATGTCAAAAAAGTAACAATTGCATAACAATGTTTGACATTTGAATGAACAGATACGCATCAAAATTTGAACCAAATTTCCAAGTGGTTCAATTTGGGCCTTGAAAAATAAAAAGAGGAAGCAACCAGATAATAACAAAGTGCAACTTTACACTGTAATTATATAAGTATGTGACAGATTTCAATGCCTGTAAATTTGGGCCTATGTTGACCAGTCATTGGCATGTCTACTCATTTGGCCCTAAGAAGAATAAAGTGCCTTATTAATAAAGTGCACAATATCTCGTTAACTATGTGCCATACACCAATCGGTTCTCTGCAATCACACTTCCCTGTACAACCTCCACTTTATGGCGCTTTTCCACTACACAGTACCAGCTCGCCTCGGCTCGACTCGACTCGGCTCTGTTTGGTTTTCCACTGTGTAAAAGTTGTACCTGTACCGGCTCCCAGGTACTTTTTTTCGTACCACCTCCGGCGAGGTTCCAAGCGAGCTGAGGCGAGCTGAGGCGATACTAAAATGTGACGTGAAAACACAGCAGACTGCTGATTGGTCAGAGAGAATCGTCACTATTCACTGCGTCATCATTGCACGCGCCAGCAATAGTATCCAGAATAACCCCGCCATTATTAAAAAGTTTGGCCAGAGATTGCGTGACATATCCAATCCATTACATATTATGGCAACTCGGAAGAATACGCCGTGGTCAAACGAGGAGGTGCAGACAGCGGGTGTGTGTCGCGTAGAAGATTACATCACGGCAGTTTCTTGCAGCGTCGCTATGACAACCAGGTACTATTGTGGAGGTACAGGTACAACTTTTACACAGTGGAAAACCAAACAGAGCTGAGTCGAGCCGAGTCGAGCTGGTACTGTGTAGTGGAAAAGCGCCATTAGGCTACAACTTAAATCTCCCTTTGAAATGTTGGATATAACAATTGACAAATAACGATCAAACTAACTTATGCAACTTATACAACCAAGGGAACCAACAAAAGGCAAAGTTACTTGTTAAAATTACTAAGGATGCACCGATATGGAAATTTTGGCCGATAACGATAACCAATAACCCTTTTATATTTGGAGGCCGATAGCCCATATATAAGCTGATAAATATTTTTTTTCTGAGCATAACTGCAAAAACAACAGGCAAACACATACAGTGAACAACTGATTTTATTTTAAAACTCTAAGTTCAGAAAAGTTTGAATAGATCTCTGAACTATAGTTACTATTCATTTCTATGGCCAACTTTCTTTTACATAAAATTCATTGCTTGACAAAAAAAAAAAAACACAAAGCAACAAAGTCACTGAACAACATTAGTTGCATAATCAAAATATTAATCAAACAAAAACATTTGCAATATCTAAATAAAATGTTAATTCTGATACAGCAGGACTTCAGGGCTCACAAAATTTCAAAATCTCTGGTAGCCCTTTGGGCAGGTACTCTTCAGATTTTGGTAGCCCGAAAATTATTTTAACTTCAATACACAAATATCAACAAATATCAAGGAATGAATTCTGCAGAATTTTTAAATATCAATTTAAGGCAATGTTTGACCCTTGTAAAGAGCTGCACAAGTAAAATAAACAGTATGAGTGTGGTTGGACGATGTACGGAAATATTAAGCCATAAAATGACCAAAAAATAATCTTATACAAAGGCATTTCAGCCTTTATACCATTAAAAGGGATTAATCAAGTATATAATGTATTATATTTATTTAAAACATAAATATAACTGTCTTAATTGTTTAGATTTTTAGAAAGCACATTAACTTCTTTAACATTTACAGCTCTGTATGTTTGCTGCATAAAAACATTGGTCGATATTTGTAATAATCTGACTAAAAACAGCTAAAAATTTGGACGTGCAAATGAATTCTTTGTCACACTTAAGGAGCGCTGAAATATTACGGTTTCCCTAGTATCGGCTGTACACAACGCAGCAATATCACTGTTTTATCAGGCATGAAATGAAAATGCCGACGACACGTTTCTGAGGACAGTCGGTTCCCTTCAGATACATTCATATAAAGACATCAGTGCCGCGTTTTGACTTTAAAACATGCAGCTTACATATTTATTCAATGACATCATTGCCTCTTAAAAGTTTTATCCAGCCCGATCACGATTCTTGTCCTTCTGTCTCCAAATGTAAGACCTCTTAAAATTATAATTAGCCCTCTTCTTTTACTATTTAACCCTTACGCAGTCTTCGGGGTATTTTTTTTTTTACCCCAAATGGCTTTTGCTAAAAATTAAAAAAAAGTTCTCTTTGTCCAAGAGGCATAAGACTTTGTAAAACTGTCAACACTTTCTCGATCTACAAATAAAAATAAAAAAAGTTGGAATGATAGCATGATTTTATGTTGGTGTAAAAAAAAAAAGTCACACTCATGGTCTTTGGGGTCTCTGCAACAAAATGCAATTTTGTAACAAAATAATAGTTAAAAAAAATAATTTTCCTGTTTATTAATGTTTTTACTCCACATTTGTGGAGTTTCTGGAGGATTTATGATATTTTTTTAATTTTATATAATTAATAAATATTTTTATACACATTTTTTTGTATATATACTTTTTATGTAAAATTCACTTTATAAAAGACCCACATGTCTAACTTTCATTCATGGGGATAACATGGATAATTTCACATGGTTTATTGTAAGATTTTTGCACATCTTTTGGAAAATCCAGTTTTAAAGGAAAAAAATTATGGATGCACCGATACCAATCGGTCGATAAAGCTTGCGCGTTTTGTCAGTAAAGCCGGTTCTGTAATCAGCGGTAAATGCCATCAGGTGCGTGATTTCACGCTGAGCCGTATATACTACACACAGCCGTTGTTTACCGACGAGCTGCGCATAGCAATGTTCATTATCAGTGTGAATGTGCGCAGCTCGTCGGTAAACAACGGCTGTGTGTAGTATATACGGCTCAACGTGAAATCACGCACCTGATGGCATTTACCGCTGATTACAGAACCGGCTTTACTGACAAAACGCGCAAGCTTTATCGACCGATTGGTATCATATCGTGCATCCCTAAAAAAAAAAAAAAAAAATGTTACCACTAGATGGCTGCAGTGCTTTATGCTATTTGACCAACTGAAAGATATCTTTTCACAAGTTTTTTTTCAGTTGAGATCATATCTACATATTATGAAATACACAAGACACACAGAAAAACATTTGTGAGACAATCAAAACTGCTCTATTATATTTTGTCAAATAAAAAAAAACATTTGCTGTAGTTGCATTCTTATGTTCATATTGTGTACTGCTACTCAATATATAATATAATTTATTTGTTTCAGTGCAAAATAATGCTGAACTTTGACAAAAAGTAAATTTCATTGTTAGAATTGTGATTTCATAATATGTAGCTTTGAACTCAACTGAAACAATTTATGAAAAGATTTCTTTCTGGTGGGCAAATAGCAAATAGTGGCCATTTAGTGGTAAAAGTGATTATTATTTTTACTTTTAAAACTGGATTTTCCAAAAGATGGGCAAAAATCTTGTGGGTCTTTTATAAATATATTTTACATTAAAAAAAAAACTGTTTTTGTCTAAAAACCCATTTTAAAATTTTTTTTATCTATTATTTATATATATTTAAAAAATATCATTAACCCACTGAAAACTGCTACAAAACTTTAATAAACACAAAAATATTTTTTATTTAAACTATTATTTTGGTACAAAATTGCTTTTTGTTTACCGCGGTAAAAAAGGACCCCGAAATTCTCGAGTGTGATTTTAAAAAGAGGGCCGCATAAGGGTTAACATATGAACAACTTTTTATGGCCTTAATTTGACACATTTGACTTTTATTTTTTTTCTCAACTACTGGCCTTAGCCAGTCTTTAAATCTTCAGTCCTCCAGCCAGAGGTTCGAAAACTTGCATTTCCCCATGTTTTAATTTAATTTAATTTAATTTATGAATGCATGATATCACTCAGGCCCTTAATCTCAACATATAAATAAATCCACGCAAATTTTAGAAGAAAGGCCTGCACTTAACACAAATTGACAATGTATCTAAAAAAAATGGTCTCG
>NC_133361.1:83581006-83618244 GCF_049309525.1 Garra rufa
TACAGGTTTTTGGGTAGTTTAGGGTAGGTGCGTGTAAGCAATGAAAACTTAAATGTGAGTAAATGTGACAGGCACATTACTTGCATAAAAGACTGTCTTTATCCTTTTCAAGGAGATGCAGTATAATGTTATGTTTCTTAATTGTGATCACATTACAACAAGGAGTCGTTTTTGAGATGGAGGACAAATAAATTAGTTAAAATACATTTAACATTTAAAATACATAAAACACATTTTAACAAAGATTACAATTTTTCTTTAGATACCAGTAATTTACTAGCTCTGATCTAGTGAGTTATATTTGTGTAGATATTGGGACGTATTTTTCCGTTGGCTAGGTGGTAAATAAAACAGTCATACCCCATTGGTCTGGACATTGGGGAGGTGTGTTTTTATGTAAATATTGTCACATTCTTGGTTGTTTGACGCACCCCCAACCTACATTCAGAGTTTAGAGACACTCAGTTTGACGCGGTTTGTGCATTGGTACAAAGGCCTCCAAACACCCCTGAAACAAGATTAATTCAGTCACATCGGCAAGAAATTTTGTTGAAATGGAAATGCACCAGGAAAGTCACGGTCTGATAAAGATTCTCGATGAAGATGAAGATTTTGCGAAACAAGAATTCACAGTGTCTGAGGATCGTACGGGGAGATTTGTGTTTGACAAGACATTGCAGACTGTGAAACTCTACGTTTTGGATTATGAAGATCTACGTATACCTGAATGTAGCTATCTGCTTTTGACGGCCGTAGACTGGACGTACTTCTACAATCAAATTTGGACAAAAATTAATTTTGGTGGAAAAATCAGGTACGTTTATCAGTGGGATGCTGTCACGGCGGGTATGAGATACCTTGCCTCAACGAGACCAGAATACGTACGCCTATCTGCCTGTTGGAACAAAACGCATCATGATCAAAATCATCTCATAAGGGTAAACAAACAGCGGGAGGAATCTGAAAGAAAATTGCATCACGATCAAAATCATCTCATAAGGGTAAAGAAACATCTGGAGGAATATAAAAGAAAAGTTTTGTCTCAAAGCAGCGAGTCTGACTCTGAGGAGGACTCCGAGGATGAGTCTGATGATGACTCTGAGGAGGACTCTGAGGAGGACTCTGATGATGACTCTGAGTATGAGCGTGATGACGCCTGGCCTATTCCTGAGGACAACCCTTTCGGATGCTGCACAACTAGGGATGGGAATTGATAAGATTTTTACGATTCCAATTCCTTTTTCGATTCTGCTTAACGATTCGATTCTTTATCGATTCCCTTATCGATTCTCATTTAGAAGAAAAGGGACAACAAATTGTTGATTATCATCACCAATGAGAAAATTTATTAAATAATAAAATAAATATTCTTCTGTAAAATTAACAAAATACAACATAAATTATTTTGTGGAAATTCTACAAGAATGTCCAACATTTTCTAATAGAAATTAAAATTCTCCTTTTTAAAAGGATATATATGAACTCAAAAATAGAACTGTCTGCCAGTGACAAATACAATACAGTGTAAAATGCAGCTGAACTGTGCATTTTGCAAATCTGCAACCATCAGCTTGCTATGAAGATTTAACAATTATTTTGCAAAAAAAAATAAGCATATCTGCTTTTTCAGGAACGATACGTGACCTTTCTGGACTTATGTGATGGTCATCAAAATGTAATGCATGAGAAGGCGTTCATTTAACGTTAACCGTTACTAACAGCAAGTTTTACACAGCTAATATGATGGCAGTGTTTGTTAGTTAATTAGTTATTAGTTATTAAATATCAGTTTTATTAGCCGAGGAAATAACGTTGTTGTTGCTGCTGCTGCCGCTGCTGGGTTGAGAACTGGTAGTCCGGAGCGGATCGAAAACGCAACATTATTTTATTGTTATTGCATGCTGTGTGCGCAAATGTTTTAGCATGTTAGTGGTATTTCCTCCCTTTGAGGAAATATCTACGCTGCAAGTATTGCAAGTTGCCCTATTTTCGTCTTTTTTGGTGAAATACAACCAGACTTTTGAGCGTTTGTTCCGCTTAGGAGCCATGCTTACTATTGACTGAGCGTAAGCTACGCAACGTGCATACGTTACGCAATGCGCGTGATGACGTCATTCGTGCCCACTGGAATCGTTAAGGGAATCGTTTGCAAATTTTGCAAACGATTCAAAGGAATTGAAACACTGGGAACCGGTTCTCAACAAGAACCGGTTTTCGATTCCCATCCCTATGCACAACAAATCTATATTTAGACGCGAGCGACGAACCTGTGTTAAAAACTGTTTTCTCAACCATTGACAAGCTGTTTCAGTCAAGTTAGACCAATTTCGCAGTCAGTGTTTTATTGTGGGTATGCATCAATATGTATTGGATGTATAGCAGCACAACAAAATTGTAAAGCGTTGAGTCTTTTCCTCTGTTTCTTGCTATATGTTTAATTGTTTTAATAAACATTTATTGGATTCAATTTCCCCTTTGCCTCTTTTTATTCAAATGTTATCATATGTTTACACCTTTTAAACATTTGATGTCTAGTGTTGCATGTATTATTTATCACAATTTTAAATTTATTTGAAACATTTTATTATGGAATTGGCACTAAAATCTTTAACAACCTATCATTATCTTTGGTATAATAGTTACCACTTGGTTCGTGGCTCTTATTTTTTGAGTCTATAATCTTTAATCAAAATATTATAACTATCTTGAACGAAACTTATCTTGTGTGCTTGACTGATTTTCAAGCCTTCCAGCCACAACCCTCTTAGACCTTACAACAAGGGTGTGGGTGGACCCTATCTGTAAAACCAGCAACTGCTGTCCTCATCAACTCTGCAGTAACTGAGTTCACCCGACACTGTGAACATAACCAAGTTTGGAAGCCGAAACCTACTGCAACGTCCTTGTTGATCAAAAACAACAACAACCCTGTTTTACTGAACCACGGCTCTGCTGCAATTTTTCCGCTTATAACACTTTGGGGGTTCGCGGAGTAAACGGTCAAATCCGAAATTCTAGGAAACGGCTACGTCTTGGAGAAAACTGAATTCTGAAAAGAATGTCTGAAACTACGCCGAACCTGATGGAGCACAACTGTAGGTCTGGCGCTGCTGCGGATGATCAATCGGAGTGCAGCTGTGCCACAGAAAAAATGTGCGGTGTAAAAGTCGTCATAGACTCTATGTTTAAACCGTATTACAAAGGACAAATGATCAAACCGATGAACAAGGTCATCGTCGATGAGCGCGATCCGAATCATGATTGTACGGGGGATACTAAGCGTAAAACAAACCTTAAGAACGAAATGAAGATTGTAAGAAGCCTGAAAAAGGAAACACGGCCTGATGTGACAGACGTCTGTGTTAACAGCAAAGAGACAATCAGCGTGACCACTAGGGAGATTCTGGGTATGATGATGACTGCATGTAGAGATGAGATTGTTGTAGTGCATGTATTGAGTGTCCTTAGTAATAATCTTTGTTTCCCTAATGTTTCAGATCAGAAGCCTGATAGAGACTCTAAACCGATGCCGATACAAGGTTATAGCACTTCTTTTTCTTTTTTTCTTTTTTATTCTATGTGTCGAAAATTTCTAGATTTGCTGAAAGAAGATGATGTAAATGAATTTTCTCCCGACCAAAAATGGATCAAAACATACTACAGTCAAGTTGGTTTGCAATAATGGGTGCATAAGGCCTACTGCATACCTTCATAAAATACCTACATACTTTCATTTAGGCTAAAACATACAAACGTCATACAGCCTAGTGTGAAATCTGTGTACATTAACAGTGATTTGTTACAGATATAATATGATCTAAAGAAGAAGGAGGATGGATTTTTAGTCCTGAGTTTTAGCTGGGTGCCCACAAGTGTCTTTAGATAGGCCCTAGTTCAACTTTAGTGACAGGTAACCGAACTGCCTTGCATAGTAAAGACCTGTGCTATGAATAGGACTACTTTTAAATACATATCTCAGTAAAGTAGGTGGATTGCAATACAGTCCATAGCCTGATTTTTGCCATTCAAAATAACACTTTTTATTTTATTTTTTTTTTAATTCAACAGAGACTTCAAGACAAGGACCATGCATCCATGTAAAACGTTAGTGTGATTTATATATTAATAATGGAGAATCATTATCAGATGTACAATTAACTAATATATTAATTGACCCATTTTCTGTAAAAAGGCAAGAGCTCCACGTCTAATGGCGGTATTATATATGCCCCTGTCATAACTGGATCAAGTCTAGGCTCCGTTACAATGACTATGACTTCTGCAACGTCTGGCAAATCAAATGTGATGGTATATTGTAAGTGTAATACATGTACATTGTCTACAACAAACAAACAAACAAGCAAATAAATGTTGGTATATGAAACTATTAAAAATGGTCATTAGATGGAGTTGCTTAACCGTTAGATAATGTTGATCGTGTACATCTGGAGTCTAAAGTAAAGGCCCAAAGTATATTTTATATAAGCTGTTTTATTTATTTATGGGGTTGTATTTTTATGATGGCCTCATATTTTGGACACATCCACATAACCGCTGAAGGCAAACTGTACACTGTATAAGATAGCATGTTGTAGCGCATGGATTGTCCTTAACAGTCTTTGTTTCCCTAATGTTTCAGATCAGAAACCTGATAAAGACTGTGAACAGAGGTCAGTACAAGGTTGAAGTAATTTTTTTTCTTTCTATTCTATATTTTATTTTTTTCCAATATCCTTTTTCTTTTCGTATTCTCAGGTTATCAGATCTTCCTAAAAGGAAAAAACAGTAAGCTAGTTCAAAAGTGAAGAACATTATTGATGATCTTGACCTACCCACTGAATCAGTTGCAAATTGTAAGAGCGATGACACCAAATCAAGAGAAGTTGCGGATACTGCTTGACTGTATGCGTTATGAGGCCTTTCTTACATGATGTGTAACTGGTTTTATTGAATTTAGGTTGTTGCTTATGGTTTGTATGTGGGGAATAGCAAGGACGATAAGGTTGACTCTATTACTCTACTCTAAATTGACTATAAACAGTTGAAACAAGCTCAGCTGATACAATTAGAAAAAGCTATATATATATATATATATATATATAAAAAATATGTTGCAGGATTAACATATCTCACCCGGTTCCCCTGCGTTGGAACCTCAGAGTAAAATTTTAAATGTTAAGAAGTAGGAATAATCTGGCTTAGTAGCATTTAAAACATTGTGTCTAATTTACTCGGTAGCATGATTGCCATTTTATCATGTACAGTATTGTCCACACATTTATCAGACTGATAAAAGTAAAAGTACCAGTATATTAGGCGTAAAATTTGAATGTAAGTATGTGTGTTAAATAATTGAATAAACAAATTAAAACAGTGAGTGTAAAATAATGTTGTGTGTTTCGCGATTAGTTGCAAGCATCCATGAGATGGGCTGTGGAGATTTCTCCTTACATTGGGAGTCTCGTATGCGTCCGAATGTTTTTCATTTAGCTTTTTCAGAACAACTGTATATTCCCAGGAGAGCCCTAGAAGACACTCCTCACATGTGTTGTGTGATTTACGCGTAAAGTCAGCGAGTATTCGAAGAAGATGCATTTGGTTTCTTCTTATGAAAGACACGGAGATGTGTATTATCATCTTTAAAATAAGTGCATGATGTGTTTTATAAGTTCAAAACCTCAATAAATGTTGGATACATGTTTAAGATGTACGATGAATGATTTGTTTTGCTGTAGTAACATGTTTGTTACTATGTTTTATCACTTCAATAAACTTAAAAATAAAAATGAACGTTGAATAATGATTTGTTTGGTGTAGTAACATGTTTGTTACTATGTTTTAAATGTATGATCACCTAAAAGTATTGTAAAGGTTTATTTTTATAAACATGGAGATGTTTAGTATCGTCTTTAAAATAAGTACATGATGTGTTTTATAAGATCAAAACCTCAATAAATGTTGGATACATGTTTAAGATGTACGATGAATGATTTGTTTTGCTGTAGTAACATGTTTGTTACTATGTTTTATCACTTCAATAAACTTAAAAATATAAAATGAACGTTGTATAATGATTTGTTTTGCTCTAGTAACGTTTGTTACTATGTTTTGTATTTATGATCGCCTAAAAGTATTGTAAAGGTTTATTTTTATAAACATGGAAATGTTAAGTATCATCTTTAAAATAAGCGAATTATGTGTTCAATAAACTTAAATGTTGAATACATGTTTAAGATGAGCGACGAATGATTTGTTTCGATGTAGTAACATGTTTGTTACTATGTTTTATGACTTCAATAAACTTAAAAATATAAAATGAACGTTGTATAATGATTTGTTTTGCTGAAGTGACATGTTTGTTACTATGTTTTATATACATGACCGTCTAAAAGTATTGTAAATGTTTATTTTTATAAACATGGAAATGTTTAATATCATCTTTAAAATAAGTGGGTTATGGGTTCAATAAACTTAAATGTTGAATACATGTTTAAGTACAATGTACAATGAATGATTTAGTAACATGTTTGATACTTTGATGTCATGTATAATTATATTTGCATTACCATCTGTTTTAACCCTCTGAGGTCTGAGGGGGTTTGGGAATGCTGCTGATGTTTTGCTACAATAATACGTGAGCAGCGTGATCGTACATGTTTGTGTTTTGAGAAAACAAAAATACTTGTTTAAAATTTTAGTGACAATATTTTACATGTTTTTAATTTGTCTTTTGCTTTTTTTGTGTGTGTGTGTGTGTTTGAGTTTGCATCATGTGATTGCTTTTTGTGTTTTATTTTGCATGTATGTTTGTGTATTAGTCTGCATGATTGTGTTTTGTGTTTGAGTTTGTGTCGTGTTTGCTTTTTAGTTTTTAGTTTGCATGTTTGTTTGTGTTTTGTGTTTGAGTTGGTGTTGTGTTTGCTTTTTAGTTTTTAGTTTGCATGATTGTTTGTGTGAGTGTTTGAGTTTGTGTTGTGTTTGCTTTTTAGTTTTTAGTTTGCATGTTTGATTGTGTTTTGTGTTTGAGTTTGTGTTGTGTTTGCTTTTTAGTTTTTAGTTTGCATGTTTGTTTGTGTTTTGTGTTTGTGTCGTGTTTGCTTTTTAGTTTTTAGTTTGCATGTTTGTTTGTGTTTGAGTTTGCGTCGTGTTTGCTTTTTAGTTTTTAGTTTGCATGTTTGTTTGTGTTTTGTGTTTTATTTTTCATGTTTGTTTGCGTGAGTGTTTGTACTTGAGTCACTTTTTAGGTTGAAATGTTTAAAGGACTTATCAGATCACACATTTTTCTAATAATTTGGATATTACATTGATATAACAACATAAATGTGATTTATGATGAAATGTCTTGAGTCCTACTATAATAATTTAAATGACTTAAAATATTTTACTACAAATGGAAGTAGGTTGAACTTTTTGTGTGACGGGTAGGTGTTCACTTTGTAGAGTACAAAAACTTTATAAAAATATAGTAAATAATGTTTATTAAAAAATATAGAAATAGAGAAAGTTTACTGTGATTGGGTAGGTTAAGGGGTTTCAAAGTATCAAACTGACATGCCCAGGCATGTCCAGGTCACCCATAATCCATATGGTTTGGTCTGTTTAAATACATTTTTCCCCTTTACTTATTTTGACATTGCTGGCTCCCCATTACAATACTTGCCGTTACCTAAAATCTAGTGTAAATGTTTTGCTTTGTTTTATATCATGTGTGATCACATCGTTTATATTCATTTCTTTTTTATAGAAGAGAATACGACTTGGAGGACTGAATGTATACATGATTAAGCTACACTGTTGGGCCCAAGTGTTATCATTTATATTTTTAAAACATTACAGAAAGACTTTGTTGATATATTTTATCGTGCGGTTATGGATAAAATAAAAGACTTTGTGTTTGATGTGAAATAAATTATGGTTCAGCTAAAATGTAAGCTTAAGCCAGGAGGAATAAGTTGCATTTCGTTTATTAAAAATAACTAGTAAAATAAATGTATTACATTTAAAATGTTTGCAAACCCTCTCTTTCACACAGTAATCCGATCCACAGATTTCTTAAAACAGTGGTATACCGTAGGGCGAAGTAAGAACTAATTCGAATCCACTGCGAAAATGGTTGTGAGACACAGACTAGCCCCTCTCAAATAGAGCAGATTTTACTCTTAAACAGATTTCCTATTATTATATTGCTGAAAAGCATTTTATATACAGCCATTACATGTACGGATACTTTTACATATAAGATGTTCAAATGGTTTTGTTAACATGCGCTCTTGTTGCACACACGCATGCTGAGGAGGGGAGTATGAGGTCAAAGAGGTCAAATGGGCCTCTGTGCTCTTGTTGCACACAAGCACACTGATGAGGGAATATGAGACCAAAGAGGGCCACAGACACACGCACGCAGACGGAGACAATTTTTTACCCTAGACTGTAAAAAGGTAAGGGAATTTTTTAATGATAAAAATATTATTTATATTATGATTATGATTTTATGTTTAGTATTATTTGCACTTGTTTTATAATTGTTTATACTCATCTTTTTGTAATAAGCATACATAAACGCCCCTCCCTACAACTGATGTAGGACTAGACCGTAAAACATTCTTCAGAGCTTCATTCCTCACCCAACAACGGATGGACACGCAAACAGGATATAGTTCTCTACCCTGATGGCGCAACACCGGACTACCCGGCGCAAACAACATATATCACCATCCCTGGGGGATATAGCCTGACGCGATACCTGGTAACTCCCCATCATAAATTTGTCGCAACAACCGTAAACCCGTCATTGGACGGTTCAACACCGGGGTAAGCATGTTGTAAATTTTCGCTACAACCGTAAACCCATCATCCGATGACGCAACACCGGGGTAAGCATGTTGTAAATTTGGCGGAACATCTGTAAACCCGTCATTGGATGGTTCAACACCGGGGTAAGCATGTTGTAAATTTTCGCTACAACCGTAAACCCGTCATCCGTTGACGCAACACCCGGTATACCCCTTCATAAATCCTCACAACAACCCATAAACCTGTCATCCGTTGACGTCGCACCTGGTCAATCCATCAAACAAGGTCAGTAGAGTTCACTAGTTCAGCGCGGGGACAAACACGTGGTCATGCTCTACGTGGGTGGGCACCGTGGGAAAGGGGCGGGGGAGGGGGAAAGGTCAAAAGGTCAAAGCCATTAATCATTTTGACACATGGTATGCCCTTCTCACTACTGCCGCCTCTCTTAACAGCTCTGCAGACACTCATGAAAGTAAAGTCTGGAGGCGCTGTTTCATTGAGGACTGTTGCGCTGCAGCTGTCTTCTAACCATGTTTCATTTAGAAACATAAAATCCAGGTTGTTTGTAGTTATAAAATCATTGATCAGATGTGATTTATTTCTTAGTGAGCGAATGTTTAAAAATGCTAGCTTGATGGCATTACTTTTTGTCTCTAGAGCAATCTTAGTTTGATATCTAATAGGCCTCAGATTAGATTGGTCAACCGTACGACTTGAGACGGCCTTTGACTTTCTATCACATATTAAAACAGAAATAGGGAAAACTACAGTCACACTGGGTTCCCGCTTGTTTTGTAAACATTCCTGATTGTTGCTGCTACCGTAGCGGGGACCCGTCACATATCACTGAGAGCTGTTATCAGTTGTTTTTGGTTCACTCACAGCAGATGCAGGAGGGTTTGGGCCCTGGCGTTGTGGCAGCGGCCGGAGAGCTCTCACTGGAGGAGGAGGGTGAGGTGGGCCCACAGGTTTTGGTGGTTGTGGTGCCCGCCGTTTTTTAGTTGATAACTGGGGGCTTGCAGCAAAAGAGTGGGAGAGTCTGGTTCCAGCATATACCAGTTCTTCCATTTTCTGTGAGAAGCTTAAAAGTGGAGATGCTGGAGAGAGGGATAATGTGTCTGGTGAATGGAGCTCTGGCTCTGGAGTTTCCGGTGGCTGGAATATGTTGTTGTCCTGGCTTTCCTGACTGTTTACCAGAAAGTCGTCCTTCGGTGCTGAGTCTTGGAGCTGTTGTGATACGTCACAGTCTGTCTGTGATGAGCTCTGAGGGCAGGGCTCAGCCAGGAAAGTGTCCATAAGCAGTGCTTGTTGTGGCTGCGTGGCGTTGTCAGTGTCCTTGTTGGTTGTGTTGGCCACATGATGACTCTGAAGCTGATAAGTTGTCCTGTCGTCACTTTGTCCAAGTGTGTGTGTGCCATTCATGTTGGGTGGACTCACACATTCTACTGAAGGATGCCGGAGTGAAAAATAGATATTGTCCTTAAGCACTCTCGCACCAAGTTTGTTTGGGTGAAGGCCGTCCAGTTTGAACAGTTGTCTATGGCCCCAGAAAAGATTGAATATCAGGGAGAGCCATGCCCCATAGGTGTTCATGCCCACTCCATTAAGAGTGCTGCTTCATCCTATGCGTTGGCTCATGGCGCCTCACTAGCAGATATCTGTAGAGCTGCGGGCTGGGCGACACCTAATACCTTCGCTAGGTTCTTCAACCTCCGCACAGAGGCCGTATCCTCCCGTGTCTTAACATAAGACTTCAGGCGAGCGGGGGGGCGGCTGGTGTCGGCTTGCTGCGCCATTCCCACGTGGATCCGTGCGCTATCTCCCAGAATGTTCCCTCCGGTGAACCTGGGTCCTCCATGCCCCGCAGTCAGGGCTAGATGCGGAGTAGTCCTTGGCTGTTATCCTGCCTGGGTCTCCTTCGCCCCGCAGGTTGTGGCTATACTTTCCAATATTTTCCAGCGGAGGAGACCGCTGTTTCCCTCGTGTATCCCTAAGAAGCCTTATGGATATATTGAATTATTCTCATTTCCACATGCACAAATTCCATGTGCTCCGCCCCCCCAACCCATGCTTCAGTACAACTGGCATCCCTGCAGGCCCCCCTTATAAAAAGGGGGCCTCGGGGCGTTGGGAAGGTTACGTTCAATGACCGCCTGCGGACACGTCTGGGAAGACCTGCCGGCACGTGGCGTTGTGCGTAACGCGGCGTCAGGGTCGTGGCCTTTTCCATGGGTCTAGTTCCCAATGTAACGTCGAAGTGATTCGACTGAAGGAGTTACATTCCCCTGCCACGCCCCTGGCGTCGCGCTGACGCTGGGCTCTCCCGGCTCTTCAGCAAAAGCCTGACTGAGCTTATATACCCGTATGTACAGGGGCGTGGCCGGCGCGCACGTCCACTCGCCAATTTTCAATTGGCCTTTTTAATAAGGCTCAGAGGTGATCAGTCTCTCAAGCGAGATCCCAATGTAACGTCTCCGTTCCCTCCTTCGGGGAACGAGGGTTACCTTCGTAACCTAGACGTTTCATCCACTGTAAAGGTGTGACAATTAGCAGACCCCCGATGTATACACATTTTGGCCTACATGCCTTGATCCATATCAGCTCCTCTTTGTCTTCAGGAGTGCCAAATGGCCCTTTTGTTGCTGAAGAAGTGTTTGGGGCAGGAAAGCAGAAGTCTTTGATAATTTTCAACCTTACAAGTTCAATGATTCCTCTTCCCTGAAAGTATGGTTCAAACAAAAAGCAAAAAGCTATTCATAAGCAGGTGCAGTTGTATTATTATTTTCTTTTCTTTTTTTTTTCCTGATGAATATTTATTAGACTGCATTGGAAATAGAAATGTTGGACTTCCGGCGACGTCAACAAACCGATGGCAGCTTAAAGAACAGTTCTCCGACAAAGTGATAGAATTTAGCCCCATAACGCGAGAAGCAAACTTGAATTATCATCTCGTCGACAAGGAAATAGGGCCTCAAGTACAAACTAGGCGAAAACTTAAAGAAAAATTCGGAAAATTAGGGAGAGAAGAAGCATGGGACCAAAACGCCGAATCGCCATTAAATGTCAGCCTGGATGATACTGTAATGGAGCGGGGAGGCGCCAGTGAACTCGAAGAGACTACGGGGTTGCGGAAGGGGCAGAGGCCAATTCGCCATCTATGATGGAGTTTGTCGAAAAGATGCTGAGGGAGAAACTTGAATTACAAGCGTCTCAGTCCCTTCAGATCGAGAGAGCGCATTGCACGCTCGCACCGCGACCGCCAGAAAACACACCGCCGAGATCAATTTTGGTGAATTTTCTCAGTTATAGAATGAAGGAGGAAATTTTGAGAACTGCATGGAAGAAGAAGGGTTTTGTCTGGCAGAAGTGGAGAGTGAACATTGATTACGATTATGCCCCTGACGTTATTAGAAAGCGCAAGGAATATACTGAAGCAAAGAAGCTACTGACGGAGAAGAAGATCAAGTTTCAAACCCCCTTCCCAGCCAAATTACGGGTGTTTTTTCCAGATGCGACCCGGGTATATAACACTGCAGAAGAAGCAACGAAGGATTTGGCTGATAGGGGATTTCCCATCACTGTCATTCAGCCCCCTGAAACACTGATGGAGCGACTTCAGCGTCTCACCTAGCGCACGGCTGGTCAGAGAGTGGAACGAGGTCGCACCAGGGACAAGCCAACTACAAAGAAAAGCTGCAGTCGTTTAGATGGTAACCCGAACATTGATAGTATCGAGGTGAATTCGTTACTTTTGTCTTGATTAGATATGGGTTCGTTGATTGGACGTTGGGGGAAAAAAGGACACTGCGAAAATGGGCAAATGAAGTAATGCATCTTAATTGTTTCGTGCTGTCATTGTTTTCACCTATACAGTTCTATAATAATGAACGTCGGAGTATTGGAGTTGTACTGACACATGAGGGCAAGCTGTACTGCCAATGTGTTCAGTATAGGGGGCCCTTCCCTGTTGGATTGCGAAGGTTTTCCCTCGGAGCCATATGATTTTGGCTCATTCGAGGTCAGGAAAGTGATCTCTTTAATGGAAGTCTTTAAAACTTTAGTTTTGTTAAAGGTTCTTCATTGTTTTAATTGTGTTAAGAGTGTTCTGCTGCTGTTCATTGCAGTAAGGGGGATGTCTGCTCATTATCTGAATCATAGGGAATACTGGATAAGTTGTGTGCTAATGGGAATATATGTTAGATAGTATTAAGGTGATATCTTTCAATGTGAATGGGGTGCTCAATCCAATCAAAAGAAGCTAAATATTTGCAAAACTTAAAAAAGATAGAGTACAGATTGCTTTTTTACAAGAGACACATGTGTCACAGGTAGAACACAGTAAACTGAATAGGTCAGGCTTCAAACATGTTTTTTCATCTTCTTATAAATCTGGTCATAAGAGAGGAGTAGCAATATTAATATCAAAACAAATAAACTTTGAACATATATCTACTGTTATTGACAAAGAGGGCAGATATGTTATGACAACGGGAAATGTAGAGGTCTCTTTGGTTACTCTTCTCAATGTATATGCCCCTCCAGGAGCAGATTGGCCTTTTTACAAACATATATTTGATTTAATGGCTACAAATTCACAGGGTATAACAATTTGTGAAGGAGACTGTAATATTAGGTTGAATCCTAGATTGGACTCTTCTGGAAGTGGTTTAGTTCAACCCAAACCTGTAAGTAAGAAAATAAATGTGATTATGAAAGAACTGGGAATCATGGATGTGTGGAGAGATCTTAATCCGTCCAGTCGTACTTACACCCATTTTTCTTCCCCTCATTTGGTTTATTCTAGAATTTATTATTTCTTTATTTTTTATTAAAGATAGAAACAGGATAAAATGTTGCGAGATAGGAACAATAGATCTCTCTGATCATAGTCCTGTCTATTTGACTTTCAAATGGAATAGCAAAGCAAGGACTACACTCTGGAGATTAAGCGCTAGTATTTTAAATGGGCTTAAAGAACAGATGAAGACAGAAATTAACAGTTACTTAGAAAATAATGATAATGGGGAAGTTTCACCACCTATGCTTTGGGATGCATGTAAAGCTGTGATGAGGGGGGAAATTATTGCGACCACTTCTTTACTTAAAAAGATTAGGCAAGAGAGACTAAATACATTACAACAAAATTTAGAGAAGTTACAAAGACAACTTATAAGAAATTTGGACCCTAATTTGGAAAAAGAGATTAAAAAGACTCAAAAAGAAATTAATGATTTGTTCATGCAAAAAATACAGAAAAAGTTTATATTTACCAAGCAGAAATATTATAAAGTGGGAGGCAAATCTATTAAACTCTTGGCTTATAGATTACGTAAACAACAGGCAGAAAATTCAATCTTCAAGATTCACAATCCTATTACCAAAAAAATAGAAACTGGCTTAGATAAAATACTTAAAAATTTTGAGATATATTACAAAAATCTATACTCCCAGAGGCAAACGGATGCAGATTCTCAGGGGATAAGGGTTCTTGATTCCTTGAATCTACCTACAGTCTCCGCAGAAAATAATGAGAAATTGTCATCGGAAATAACCGTTGAGGAGTTGAACAATGCTATTATGAGGCTGAGGGTAAATAAGTCTCCAGGCCCTGACGGTTTTATCTCCAAATGGTATAAATCCCTTAGAGAATCATTGAAAAACCAGTAGCGAGAATTAAGGTGAATGGTAACCTTTACAACCAGTTTACTCTAGAGCGAGAAACACGTCAGGGCTGCCCGATTAGTCCTATTTTATTTGCTCTATTTATAAAGCCTCTTAATCAGTGGATTAGACAAAACAACAAAATTATAGGTATAGAAATAGGGTCAGGAGTGCATATGGTTGCTGCATTTGCAGATGACATTTTAGTTTACTTAAAGCACCCAAACCAGTCATTTCCAGAATTAATGTAACTTCTTGAGACTTATGGATCCTTTTCAGGTTATAAGGTAAATATACAGAAAACCCAGGTTCTCACGTTTAATTATAAACCACCCGGATACATTATCGGGAATTTAGTCTCAACTGGGAATCGGTATCAATGAAGTATGTGGGAGTAAATTATATCAAGTTAATTTTGCCCCTCTAATTTCAAAAATTAAAGGAGACATATCAAGATGAAATCTTATCCCTTTTCTAAGCATGAGCTCAAGGGTTGAATCAGTCAAGATGAACATTTTACCAAGACTACTATATTTATTTCAGTCTCTGCCAGTGAATATACCAATGCAGCAGTTCTTAGAATGGGATAAATTATTCTCCAGATTTGTGTGGAATGGGAGGAAACCCAGAGTTAGATTTAAAACCCTTCAGCTATCAAAGAAATAGGGGGGAATGACACTTCGTTGTTTGCGAGATTATTATTATGCAGCCCAGATTAAACCTTTAGTGTGTTTATGTAACATATCAGTCTAGATGTAAGGAAATAGAGGGTGTCATATCTCAAGATATCCCTGTTCAGGCTGCATTGGGAGACGATGTATTGATAAATAGATTATTAACTATAGATAATCCTTGGTTATAGGAAACCTTAAAAATTTGGAAGAAAGTAGTACAAGTAGGCAATTTGAAAGATTCCGTGATATTGTTGCGTTGGAGTGCCTATGACACTGAGTTTGTTCCCAACAAAACAGATAACAGGTTTAAAAGATGGACGACTAAAGGCTTAACTGCCTATTGGACATTTATGAGCAAAGGGAAACTCCAGAGTTTTCAGATGCTCAAAGAAAACCATGGGCTAGACAAACAAGATTTTTATAGGTACCTCCAATTGCGCTACTATTTAGAGCATGCTATAGTAAATTTATTAAAGAAAGTAGAAAATGGGTTATTAAAAGTGTTTTTTTCTAGCCTATCAATCAGATGACTGTAAAAATGTGTAGTGGGCTACAGCAAGCTAAGCCGGTAGACACATTATATATAAAGGAGAGATGGGAGCGGGAAGGCAGCCTCAGTCTTTCGTTAGAGGAGTGGGAAAGAATATGTGAGTCCAATGTGATCTCATTGTCCTAACGACCAAACTAGCACCTTCCCTGTATTTTTAATATTTGCTTCTCACCTTTAGTCCTGTCCGAGGATGTGCTACTACCACCTTGAAATCAGTATATAATGACAAACTCAAACATTTTCTGCTGTAAAAAAAAAACACTAAATCCTTATGTTTTCAAATTGTTGTAGTTTTTTAGTAAATATATTCACTGCATACATGCAAACCAATACAAAATCATTAAATTCCAACAGAAAATTAGCAAAAACACAGTGCATTCATTTATTAAATCACCATTTATTCAGTGTTATTTTCTAAATATACTAAGCCATTGCATTTTAAACATGACACCTATTATTTAACCATGTAAAGTGCTGCCAAGTCATTAGCACATATAATTGAACACATCACATAAAGAACATAGTAATCAAAGAATAAGACAACCACTGATTAAAATGTTTTACTTTTACTGAAAAAGATTAAATATTTAATTAATGATGGGTATAGTATAGTAAAATTATCTGTACTCTTATTACCACAACTTCCCTAATTTGGTACAAAAATACTGATACAAAGATGGAAACAATTCAGTAGTGATTTCTGTATTACTTCAAGTTAATTTGTTTTCTGAGTGTCCTGTATATGAAACATCTGCTACAAAGATCTGGTGGTGATGTGCTTTAATTCTGCTTCACTATCAGAAGCAAAACCTAAACAATTACCAAAGGACCATAGTTCTTCTCAGAAGATAACAGAAATAAAGAAAATAGCAACATTAATAAACAGTAAGAACATGTTAATATAACAATGAAGAGATCACATCTCCCCTGTATTAGGCCCACCCAAAAAACATACAGAAAATGAGCCTGTTCACTTTTCAGAAAAATCTGAGATCTCTGTCCCCAGCTATGGAGAAGACTCTTTGCTGAGAATTTAGGTTCTGGACAGTTGTGAGAGAAAAAGAAGAATGTCTTTCTTACCACAGCAGCAGAAGGTACTCTTTTCTGAGGAAAGGATAGGAGGGTGACACTTCACTCTTGATCTACTCTTGGAGAGTTGATGAGGAGTTTTGCTAAAGAATAAAGTTCCTGCTCAGCACTTGGTCTTATTCAGCAAAGAGTACCTCTAATGCAGTGCCACATACTCCAGATTCTTTGCAAACTTGAAACTTTTAATAAAATTGACCATATTATTGTAGTCAGGTTTTTTGTTTTTATTATAACACATGGCAAATGTATGAGAAAATTATGTCAAAGGTGTTTTTCTTCCTCTTCGCTATCCTGAGGCTGTACTGTCAATATCCTTCTCTGGCAGCTGAAAGGGAGAATCACCTTGTTAATGTTGCTACTGTATGTAAACACACCCAGTCAAAATCTGCAGTCTTTCAGTTTTTTTAATGTTTTTCGACACACCAAAGCTATATTTATATTTAACTTACAATACAATAATAATACTGTGAAATATTTTAATTTAAAATACGTTTTCTGTTGTTTTTCTAATAGACTTTAAAATGCATTTCTTTCCTGTGAGGCAAAGGTGAATTCTTCAGTAGCCTTTACTCCAGTCTTCAGTTTCACATGATCATTCTCATATGATTTGATGCTCAAAAAACAGTTTTGATTATTATCAATGTTGAAAACAGTTGTGCTACTTAATATTTCTGTGTAAACTGTGATTTTTTTTAGGATAATTTTATAAATACATATTTAAGGTTTAAAACCTTTTTTTTTTTTTTTTTTTTTACTTTTGTAACATTATAAATGTTTTTACTACCACTTCAGATCAGTTTAATGCATCCTTGCTATTAAGGTCTTCATAAAGAAAAAAAAACTTAAGTGACTCCAACCTAGTGTACACAACTAAATTGGGCAACACAGCATATTAGAATGATATTGAACACTTACAACTGGAGTTTTGATGCTGAAAATTCAGCTTTGAATTTAAATGAAAACACATCTTGTAATAAACAATGCACAGATTGCAAAGAACTTACATTCTGATGATTACTTCATTTTCCTCACGGCTGCCTTCCTCAGTCATTCCTAGGCCTTCTCATTTTTCACCTTTCCCTTGAATCCACATAAAATATAAATAAAACTAATTAACCAATTAATTTTATAGACAGTTTGAATAAGTTTGTATAAACTGCAAATCTTCCTTTTAAAATCTTAAATTATTCTCCAGGTTCTAAATGAAAGGCACAATCTGTGGCCATGTTCACAGAGAATTTGATCTTACTATTAGGTGTCCCGGCTAGGGGATTTATCTTAAAACCTATTCACGAAACTCTTAAGAGACCACAATAACCAAAAAGAGGGATACGTCATTTGCATTGACTTTTTTTCTTTGTTAAATTTCCACACTAAGCATGGGTTGGAGCTCTTAATACAAAGTGCACCAGATAGAAAAAAATTAGTTTAAAATGTACAGTACATACTTTTGTACACTAGGCCATGCCCCAGACAGACGAAGGTCCAGCCCCCAAAGTCATCCCTGGATGATTTCTAATTCTTTAAACTTCTTGATAATGCTTCTCACTGCAGTTCTTGACACTTGAGACAATTCTTTCCCCCAAGTCCAAACTCACTTCTTTTGTCCATGATGCATATTACTTTACCAGTTGTTTAGCAAGATGCTAATATTCAGCTTTAAGTGCAATTTAAATGCTTAACTTGGTTAATTCATTTAATCTGTCAAATTAGGTTAAATTGGGTTAGGTTTGTTCTAAAAAGCGAATAATTTCTTAAGGGGCTAATATTGATCTTAGCAGTTTATTTTTTATTTTTTCTATTTTTTTTATTCCAGCAACTATAAGAAATCAGACTTTCTCTAGAAGAAAAAAGTAAATAATATGAGAACATTCCCTTGCTTCACTTGGGAATTTTGGCAACAACTGTGTGTGTTTGTATGTATGTGTGTATATGTTAAATCTGTGTTTATATTTAACATATACACACAAACATGTAAATATTTTATTTGATACCATTGTTTAGTGAAAAACAGTGAAGTTGGAGATAACTGCTGCTTTGATGCAAATACACAGAAATGCGAGGGCACGTGCTGGAGAGCAAAATGGGTAAGAGATGCAAAATGAAATATAACATAATTGGTAACACTTTATAATCACGTTCAGTTGCAAGTCATTTATAGGTGATTACTTAATGATGAATTAATCATTTACGAAACATTCATAAGGGATTAATAAGTGATGTGGTAATCATTGTATGTTTTGTTAATTTACAAATCATTTACAAGTAATAATTTAATGATAAATTAATGTTTAATATTGTTTAATGTTTATTTTGTAGAAAGGACTCCTTGATATCTTTATATGTCTGAGGTTGTTTTCACACTGCTCTAAAAGAAAGGAGAGTGTCCATATCAGCTAGACATTTATGCAGCAAAAGGACTTTGCATGTTGACCTGAAAAGGAGGAAAGCTGAAGTTGGATTGTTGCTTCAAAACCATTTTTCAGCGTACTCAATGTTTTTCTACATGCTGTTCCAAACCTGCAACATTTGGGGAAGTGCTATATATACAATTTTTTTTTCTCACTACTGCAAGGCCACTGAACTGCTCATTATTCTATCTTCTTTCTGGATCTGATGTCAATTGCTTTAAGTTTCTGAAGTATCTGATGATTTAATAAGAGGGTTTAAGCTAAATTTGAGCACTAAAGAAAAGAATAAACAAAGATTACACAGAATCAGCTCGGTGGTTGTTTCTTTAATTTAGTAAAAACAAAGAAATTACTCTGGTAACATGGGAAGTGTTATAACTTAAAGAAAGATATGAACATCTTGGATTACATGGGGGTGAGTGAATTATCAGGAAATATTTTCTAATAGTTTTAAGGTAAACATATTTAATTAAAAGTTTTGATGAAAATGTCCCATGTTTTTTTTATGTAATTGTGCTGTATTTCTTAAAAAAATAGCTGAAATGTAAAATGTTAATTTTATATGGCATTTGCACAGACTTTGTATTGCAGACTGTTTTTTGTCTTTTAAATAAAAATGTTAATTGTCCACCTTGAGCATGCTTTGACACTTTATTGAAGGTTTTTTATTGTAATTATTTGTAAAATAACAGTAACAATTTGGTTTTACACTGTAAAAAAAATGGTCGGGAGGTGAGGTGGGGTGGGGTGGGGTTCCGGCACATCTCGGGGGGGCGGCCTGGTCCTCCTGGGCGTTGGCTGGCCGCCATGTGGAACCCCGGGTGCAAACCCACTTTAAACCCCTTTGGGCAGGTGGGGCCCAAATGGGTCTGTCATGAATTGCCCGATTAAAACCCACATAGGACCCCCCTTACAGATCCCAATTAAAACCCATCTGGGCATCCACGGCTGGCCCCCATGTGGATCCCGGGTGCAAACACACTTTAAACCCCTTCCTGCCTCTGCCTGTCTTGTTCTTCACTGTGTTGGTCTCTTTAAACTTCTTGATAATGCTCCTCACTGCAGTTCTTGACACTTGAGACAATTCTTTCCCCCAAGTCCAAACTCATTTCTTTTGTCCATGATGCATATTACTTTACCAGTTGTTTAGCAAGATGCTAATATTCAGCTTTAAGTGCAATTTAAATGCTTAACTTGGTTAATTCATTTAATCTGTCAAATTAGGTTAAATTGGGTTAGGTTTGTTCTAAAAAGCGAATAATTTCTTAAGGGGCTAATATTGATCTTAGCAGTTTATTTTTTATTTTTTCTATTTTTTTATTCAAGCAACTATAAGAAATCAGACTTTCTCTAGAAGAAAAAAAGTAAATAATATGAGAACATTCCCTTGCTTCACTTGGGAATTTTGGCAACAACTGTGTGTGTTTGTATGTATGTGTGTATATGTTAAATCTGTGTTTATATTTAACATATACACACAAACATGTAAATATTTTATTTGATACCATTGTTTAGTGAAAAACAGTGAAGTTGGAGATAACTGCTGCTTTGATGCAAATACACAGAAATGCGAGGGCACGTGCTGGAGAGCAAAATGGGTAAGAGATGCAAAATGAAATATAACATAATTGGTAACACTTTATAATCACGTTCAGTTGCAAGTCATTTATAGGTGATTACTTAATGATGAATTAATCATTTATGAAACATTCATAAGGGATTAATAATTGATGTGGTAATCATTGTATGTTTTGTTAATTTACAAATCATTTACAAGTAATAATTTAATGATAAATTAATGATAATTTAATCATTTACAAAACATTTTACTGCATTCATAGATTTACATTTACTGCATTCATAGGTTATTATAAGTGATATTTGATATTTTTACCTATGTTTTGTAGATTAAGTTCTAAATAATTTAGAATTTATTAGATGACCAAGTCATTTGCAAAACATGACTATACATTCACAAATGAAAAAGTAATATGGTAATGATTTACAAATCTCGAGTTACCTTAAAAGATAGCAACTACTCATCAGTTTTAAATGTTTTTCAAATGTTATGGTTTCCATTTCTGTGTGTGGAATATAAATGCATACAAACAACCAGTAACTGGGAGGTTTTTAAAACATTAAAAACTGATGAGTAGTTTCCATTTTATATTAAGAGATTCAAAAATAGTTTTACATTTATTTATAATGTTTGAGAGAATAGTGCAATTTTGACATCTAAATGATTTATAATACATTGACTAGTATCTATTAACCATTAAGGATCTGTTTATTTCATGATGCTATTTTTTTAAGTAACTTATGACAGATTTGTAAATTGTCATCATGCTACTTAGTAATTTGTGAATGTATAGTCATGTTTTGTAAACGTAAAATTACTTCAACATCTGATAACTATAATAATCGTTTTATTACTTAATCTACAAAGCAGACAAAAATTAACAGCAATTATTAATCCTCTATGTAGGCATAGTCATGTTTTGTAAATACGTTGATAATTAACTAATTACTTCTGTATGTATTTAAAAAAATATGCAAATTGTTAATTGAATGTTTTGCAAATTAAACCCAATTTATACTACTTTTTTCAAACCTACACCATAGCTATGCTATAATCTGTGTAGTAGGTGTAGCCTACACCATTGCCTGACATGCAGCTTTAAATATATTTTGCTACTCTTTATTAAAATATTTAATTTGTTATCTTTTCAAAGGGCCACTGGGAGAATGACAGAGGACTGAAGAGGTGCACTGTTGCATCATGTTATATTTAAAAGTTCGAGAATGTTTGTGTTTTGAGTTTTAAAAAGTTCAAAAATAAATGAAAGTATGAACTACTGGCCTCTTTATTGAATCAATACATTTCACATTTTACTGTACTTTATGGCTCGTTTCCACTGAGTGGTACGGTACAGTACGGTACGGGTCGAGTCGGAAAACCATGAATTGGCTAGCGTTTCCACTGCCGACAGTACCCTTACTTGATAGGCGTGGTGTATGCCGGAAAGTAGCTTGACGTCATTCTCGCGCGAAGAAGAAAGCAAGGTGTTGTGTGTGTTTTAAAAATGGCGCCTCTTGTGTTGCGTTGTCGTTCTGTAGCACGCGCAAGTGACGATTCTCTGTCAACCAATCAACGCTCTGCAGTGAGTCTAGCTCCACCCTTTAGTACCGTTCCACTGTGCTAGGTACCACAACGGAAGGGTACCCAAAAAGTGGTACGGTACAGTTCGACATTTTGGTACCATTCACAACTTTTGATAGTGGAAACGCAAATAAATGCGTACCGTTCCGTACCGTACCGCTCAGTGGAAACGAGGCATTAGTGTGTTAAATGTATTTAGGGGTTTACTGTAAAAAAAAAAAAAAGTTAGCCCACATATATGCCTTTTGTGACCCATTTAACACCCACATAGAACATAGCTGGGTCCCATCATTGGTGAACTTCCGGGTGAACGCTGGCACTATTAGCTGCCGCTGCTCAGGGAGGGAATTTTAAATGTTTTAACTTCTGGTATTTTTTAAAATCTTAATGCATTTACGAATGCATGAATTAACTATTTTAAACTGCGGGTTGTACGCTGATTGATCGGCGTGTTGATGCTCTCTGCGGTTGCCGGTTTGCCTGCTGGTTACTGACCCGTCAACCTCTAAGATCAGCTATGAAGATCTCTAGGCTACTGGTGTGGATGAGCTACATCTGGATCGTCCACTCTGCTGTGTATCATTCTATGGTATGGATGATACTCCAGTATACAGCGGCGGAACTTATTCAGCTCCGTTTGCGTTCTTTTGATCTTCCGCCAGCTCGGCATCTTCTCTCGGATATTGTGTACATACCACGTCGGAAATATATACATCGCGGATCTCGGCGGAATTATAACATAGATGGCTCATGTCAAATACGGTCCTTTTGGTCGTCTAAACCACGCCCAGAGAGGAGGTCCTCACGGACTGCTGACCACAGTGTATTAACCAACCTGGCCAGATCGATTGGCAACGATCCTGGTAATAACATTTTTTCTTTTGGATTACTTAATATACGATCACTTTCCATTAAAGGACCGTTGGTGTACGATCTGCTGTCTGACCGTAAGTTTGACTTTCTCTGTTTAACTGAGACTTGGCAGAAACCAGCTGACTTTTTTCACCTAAACCAGTCTGTTCCCCCTGGATATGGTTATGTTTGTAAATCCCGTGTTACGGGACGGGGAGGGGGGCTAGCGATATTGTACAAAGAGAAATTAAAAGTATCTCAGCTAACTCTGCCTGTATATTCTTCTTTTGAAGCAATTGCCTTAAAAATGAATGGAGCAATTCCTACTATTCTTACAACTATCTACCGCCCTCCCAAGGGCAACAATGTTTTTTTATCTGAACTTTCTGACCTCTTGACTCATCTATGTTCCATGTCCCCAAATGTCATTATGCTGGGTGATTTTAACATTCATGTAGATAATGTCAGTAATGCATTCACAAGTGAATTTATATCATGCTTGGATTGTTTTAGTATGCAGCAATTTAACACACTGCCCACTCATTCTAAGGGGCATACTCTTGATCTTGTCTGCTGTTCTGGTATAGCACCTTACAATTTTACTGTTTCAGATCTGGCTATATCGGATCATCTGTTGGTGTCTTTTTGTGCCCAGCTGGCAATTTCTAAGGCAAAACCATGTCGCCCGATCACATTTCGGAATATTAAGAACATTGATGTGCTTACTCTTGCTGATAAACTTGCTATCTTTTCCAGTAAATCTGATTTCTCGACTGTTGATGAACTGGTTTCACACTATAACGATGGACTGAATATGATTCTAGATGATTTTGCACCTGTGAGAACTCGAACTGTTTCATTTGAACATTCAGCTACTTGGTTCACACCGGAACTGCGTGAACTTAAAACCAAAGGCCGTAGGTTAGAGCATTTATACGGCAGGTCTGGCCTTACTGTTCATAAAGAGATGTATGCTGAACACACTTTAAACTACCGAAATGCACTGTCTGCAGCTAAATCTGCTTATTACGCCAACATAATTGGAGTCAGCAATGGGAACTCCAGGACTCTTTTCTCTGTGGTAAACAATATTCTGCGACCTCCTGATTCTTTTCCATCTGATATGTATTCCACTGACTTATGTGAACGTTTTATGACTTTGAGTCTAAGGTGAATAATGTATATCAGCAATTACTTATTACTTCCTCCTGTCAGCCTATTTCTCACGTACCTTTCCACTCTGCTTTTTCTACTTTTACACTACCAACTACTTTAGAGATAGCGGGTCTGATAAATAAATCTAAATCTTCGACTTGTCAGCTAGACCCTTTACCAACTCATTTAGTGAAAGCTTGTTTACCAGCCCTTCTGCCACTGATTACTAAAATTGTTCATGCTTCACTTGTTTCTGGTTCGGTACCTTCTTCTCTTAAAGCAGCTATTATTACTCCCATACTTAAGAAACCAGGGGCTGATTCACTTAACTTTGATAATTTTCGTCCAATCTGAAATTTACCATTTATCTCTAAGGTAGTGGAAAAGTGCATTGCAACTCAAATTCATGACCATCTTTCTAATAATAATTTGTACGAACAATTTCAATCTGGTTTTCGTTCTCACCATAGTACTGAGACTGCTCTTGTCTTGACTTGAGCGCTGCCTTTGACACTATCTCACATAATATACTTCTCGACAGGTTAACTTCTATTGGGATTACGGGCACTGCTCTGTCTTGGTTTAAGTCGTATTTTTGTGGACGCACTCAGCGAATTCATTTAAAAAGCTTCAGATCAAGAACGTCTACAGTCACTACTGGTGTTCCACAGGGTTCTGTCTTGGGCCCGCTTCTTTTTATTATTTATATGCTTCCGCTTGGTTATATTTTAAGGAAACATGGTATTAATTTTCATTGTTATGCTGATGACACACAACTTTATCTGTCTGCAAAACCCACTGGTTCTTTTCCTCCACCATCTTTGTCCAGCTGTTTAGCTGAAATAAAAGATTGGCTATCAGCTAACTGTCATATGTAGCCTTATGTTTCTTGTCTTTTGCCTTTGTTTTGCACTGTTTGTCATTTGGTTTCTCCCTATGTCTTCCCCCGTCTGTTTGTTATGATTTGGTTTAGCCCTATGATTAGTCTTCATTAGTGTCATCTGTATCACCTGTGTTTCTTGATTAGTTTGCTTTATAAGTCTGTCTTTGAGTTCAGTCTATTGTCGGTCATTGTTTGAGTTTGCTTCACGTGTGTGGATATTCCCTGTTATTGTCAAGTTCAAGATTAAAAGGACACTTTATTTGAGTTCGTCTCCTGGCTCGTCTAACCAGCACGATTAGTAACAGAATGACCGACCAATACAGTAGTGCTGAGGAACGGCTATGGAGCTTGAGGCAGAGCGGCCAGGAGTTGGAGCGGTATGTAGAGGATTTCATTGAGCTTTACCATCAGGTGAGCTGGTCCGACGCCTCTTTCGGATTTGTGTTTCTGTTGGGGTTGGACGAAGAAACTATCCGTTGCGATCTCTCTGGTTATGATGTCCCGTTTGTCGAATTAGTCAATGTCATTCTCTATTTAAACTGCTCCAATTTTGAGATAGAACAAATGGAGACTGACAGTCCTATCCAACGTCCAACCCCCTCAGAGACACATCACATCGCACCAGATCACCCAACGCCAAGAACCTCTACATACCAATCCAACAGTTCTGACCGCCTGCCTCACCCTGAACACCCCGCGATCCTCCAGAGCTCCATAGTCTTCCTCAGCCCAACACCGCTGGCCACAACTCTTGATCTCCCGGTCGAGGAGACCGCTATCCCTGATCCCTCAGTCTGGATGGCCAGCGCTCCTGATTTCCCGGCCGAGATGGCCGATGTTCCTGATTTCCCGGCCAAGATGGCCGACGTTCCTGTTTTCCCGACCAGGATGGCCAATGTTCCTGTTTTCCCGGCCAAGATGGCCGATGTTCTTGATTTCCCGGCCAGGATTGCCGATGTTCCTGTTTCCCCGGCCAAGATGGCCGATGTTCCTGAGTCTCCGGTCAAGAGGGGTGAAATTGACATTATGGATATGGCTCTCCCTATGGAGTTCACGGCTCCTATCCTTTCTCCTAAAACCCAGCTGGTTCCGCCCAGTCCTCCGTTGATTGCGCCGCCAGAGCGCCCTCCAGTGACTGCACCGCCAGAGCGCCCTCCAGTGACTGCGCCGCCAGAGCGTCCTCCAGTGACCGCTCGCCCAGAGCTAGCTCCTTCAGTGTCTCCGCTGGAGACGCCCAGCCCTCCTGAATCTCCGCTGGGGTCGTCCAGTCGTCCAGAGCCCGCTCCTCAAGAGCGCCGTCCAGAGCCCGCTCCTCCAGAGTGCCGTCCAGAGTCTCAGCTGGTCTCGCACAGCCGTCCAGAGCCTTCGCTGGTCCCGTCCAGCCGTCCAGAGCCTTCGCTGGTCCCGTCCAGTCGTCCAGAGTCTTCGCTGGTCCCATCCAGCCGTCCAGAGCTTTCACTGGTCCCGTCCAGCCGTCCAGAGCCGTCGCTGGTCCCGTCCAGCCGTCCAGAGCCGTCGCTGGTCCCGTCCAGCCGTCCAGAGCCGTCGCTGGTCCGGTCCAGCCGTCCAGAGCCGTCGCTGGTCCCGTCCAGCCGTCCAGAGCCTTCGCTGGTCCAGTCCAGCTGTCCAAAACCTCCACTGGTCCAACCCGGCCTTCCAGAGCCTCCGCTGGTCCAACCCAGCATTCCAGAGTATCCCCCCTATGAACTGCTAAATTTCCCAAAGAAAATTTTGGGTGGGGGCTACATACCCCGAGTCCACGTGGTCTGGCCGAGGACTGAGGCCAGGGCCACAGGGACTGCCCAGCCATGGCTCCTTGAACTGTCTGCACGGCCATGGCTTCCCGACCCGCCATGGCATTATGAACTGTCTGTCCAGCCATGGTCCCCTGACCCGTCATGGCTCCTTGAACTGTCTGCACGGCCATGGCTTCCCGACCCGCCATGGCACTATGAACTGTTTGTCCAGCCATGGCCCCCTGACTCGCCATGGCCACGTGAACTGCTTGTCCGGCCGTGGCCGCCTGATCCGCCATGGCCATTTGTACTGCCTGTCCGGCCGTGGCCGCCTGATCCTCCATGGCCACTTGAACTGCCTGTCCGGCCGTGGCCACCCGATCCGCCATGGCCACTTGAACTGCCTGTCCGGCCGTGGCCACCCGATCCGCCATGGCCACTTGAACTGCCTGTCCGGCCGTGGCCACCCGATCCGCCATGGCCACTTGAACTGCCTGTCCGGCCGTGGCCGCCTGACCCGCCATGGCTTCCTGTTCCGCCCTGGAGGCCTTCCCAACCCAACAAGGTCCTGCCCCGTAACGGCCTCCAGGGCGCCCGCCCCCCCTCCCCGGTGTTTCCATCACGGCGCGAGACGCGCCTACCGGGAGGGGGACGTAATGTCATATGTAGCCTTATGTTTCTTGTCTTTTGCCTTTGTTTTGCACTGTTTGTCATTTGGTTTCTCCCTATGTCTTCCCCCGTCTGTTTGTTATGATTTGGTTTAGCCCTATGATTAGTCTTCATTAGTGTCATCTGTATCACCTGTGTTTCTTGATTAGTTTGCTTTATAAGTCTGTCTTTGAGTTCAGTCTATTGTCGGTCATTGTTTGAGTTTGCTTCACGTGTGTGGATATTCCCTGTTATTGTCAAGTTCAAGATTAAAAGGACACTTTATTTGAGTTCGTCTCCTGGCTCGTCTAACCAGCACGATTAGTAACACTAACTTTCTGATGCTAAATGGCAACAAAACTGAGGCCCTACTTGTCGGCAGTAGATCAGTTCTGTCCAAATTTAACAGTTTTTCTCTGTACATTGACAATAATGCAATTTGTCTCTCCTCGCAGGTTAAGAATTTGGGTGTTATCAAGGACAGCACACTATCCTTTGAAACTCACATAAATAATATCACGCGGACTGCATATTACCATTTGTGTAACATTAGTCGTCTTCGTCCTTTTCTCTCAATGAGTAATACAGCAGTTCTTATTCATGCACTAGTCACCTCACGTATAGACTATTGCAATGCCCTTCTCACTGGTGTTCCCTCTAAACTGCTACATAAGCTTCAGTTGGTTCAGAATTCTGCAGCTCGTGTTATCTCTAGAACACCTTCCTTTGAGCACATTTCTCCAGTTCTACAGCAATTGCACTGGCTCCCAGTAAAGTATCGAATTGAATCCAAGATTTTGCTACTTATAAGGCACTTCATAATCTTGCACCTCAATACCTTACTCAACTTCTGCATGTGTACACCCCTTCACGTGCTCTCAGATCTTCATCTTCAATTTCTCTTGTGGTACCTCGGATTCGACTAGCTACTATGGGTGCTAGATCCTTTAGCTATGCTGCCCCCCGCTTATGGAATTCCCTTCCCATTGATGTTCGCAACAGTGATTGTCTGTTGACTTTTAAAAAACGTCTTAAGACACATCTTTTTATACAGGCTTTTTTATAATATATTTTATTGAGTCCTTAATGCACTTCATTTCTATATGCGGACTGTTTACTGTGTGTTTTTGTTTTATGTAGTGATTTGTATCTTTATTTATTTGTATTTTTATTTGCTTGTGAGGTGACCTTGGGTGTTTTGAAAGGCGCCATCAAATAAAATGTATTATTATTATTATTAACCCATGTAAGCAATCTCCTATGGGCCCCACAAGGGATTACCCAAATGGGCCCTATATGGTGCCTATCAAGGGCCCATCATAAACCCAGGTAAACTGTCTCATGTGGGCCCCACATGGGATTACCCAAATGGGCCCTATATGGTGCCTATCAAGGGCCCATCATAAACCCAGGTAAACTGTCTCATGTGGGCCCCACATGGGATTGCCCAAATAGGCCATATATGGTACCCATCATGGTGCCCATCTGGGCTAACCCATGGAGGGCCACCATGGAAACTGAGGACAAAATTAGCTGGTTCCCAGTTGGTTAGCCCATGTGGGCCCCAGATATCGGCCCAGTTGTAACCCTTATGGGCCCCACATGGATGTGTTGGCTGGGTACCTTCTTAATCCAGTCACCAACCCCACCACGCAGTCTGAGCACAGTTACAACGCTGCACATGCCCGTACCCGCAACTTGGTGGATTGTCGATTGGGCGCTGGAAGATGCGTTTCCGTTGCCTTCATAAATCTGTTGGGGGGTTGCGTCTGAAGCCACAAAGATGTTGTGCAGTAGTAGTAGCTACAGCCATGCTACACAACATTGCAGTTACTGGATGTGCAGCTTTGCCAGAAGAGGTGGAAGAAGAGGAGGAAGAGGAAGCAGGTTTCCACAACCCACCTGAATTACGAGATGCCCTACACACTGCTGGTGTGCAAACGAGGCGCCAAATTATTCACTCTATTTTTGGTTAATATTTTTTCAAGCAATTTCTTTGTTTAAATCGACCACTCAGATTCCCCCTTTATTTGTGTGTTTTTCTCTAATAAATTTAAGTTGCGCACACAGTTCCCCTTCAGTCGAATCACTTCAACGTTACATGGGAATTCGCTTAGAATCCAATCATCTCTGAGCCTTATAGAAAAGGCCAATGAAAATTGGCGAGTGGCATTTGCATGACGCGCCCTGCCCCGTGCATACGGGTATAAATAGCGACGTCATGCGCCAGTCAGACAGCTTCTTCGCTTCAGATCCGTCTGATGTTGAGCCGCTGTCTCTCTTCAAGAGTCTACAAAACTTCTTCTCAAAGAGTTCTTCCAAATAAAAAGAGTTCCTGCTCTCTCTCCTGACGTGCTTAAACTAAAAGAGTGTTGGTTACAGCCGTCAGCGATCTCCTGCGGGCTGCTGTTTTCACGGCCATTACAGCCGCTCTGCTTACCAGCGAACAAGTCCCGTTGAGTGCACAGCCGCCCCGCGGCTTTTTCCCTGGGCAGACCAGGAGCTAAAAGAGCAATTTCTCGCGGTCGTAAGACGTTCTTTTCAGAATGGCTTTTCGACCGTGCGCTTCAGGATGTGGTAGTTTCCTCCCTCCTGCGGACGGACATGATCACTGCCTCACGTGTTTAGGGAGTGAGCACGCTGAGGCAGCGTTCATGGATGGTGAATGCATTCATTGCGAATGCATGACCATGACCACGCTGAAGTCCCGCCGCTCGTTCGCGAGGCGGCTCCCCCCGTCTTCCTCCCGCGGTCTGTCGTTGAGCCGTCAATGCGAGGTGCGGGGGGGACGTAAGAGTTACCGTGCAGAACGCACCGCCGGCCCAGAAAGCCCCGCGGTCTTCTGTCACACAGCATGGTCCCGTCAAGTTACCGCAGCAGTACGCTTCTCCGCTCCCCTGCAAAGGTGGCCGCTCCGTCTGAGGTGGACGTCGAGCTATCGACTATGCTTCTCCGGGCCGCCAGGGCGATCGGTTTGGAGGTGCCCCAAGCGCCCCCTGCCGATCCCTCTAGGCTGGATGATTGGTTCCTGGGGAGGGCTCCCGCGGCTCCACCACGCTCTCCCTCGGTCCCATTCTTCCCGGAGGTGCACGAGGAGCTGACAAAATCCTGGCGGGCCCCCTTTTCATCTCGGCCCCGCCCCAGCTCCTCTCCCCTCGCCACCCTCGATGGCGGGGCGGCCAGGGGGTATGCAGCGATTCCCCAGGTCGAGCGCGCTGTGGCGGTGCACTTGTGCCCACGCGGCGCTGCCACCTGGCGTGATCGTCCGCAACTCCCGTCCAGGGCGTGTGAGCGCTCGTCCGCTCTTGCATGCTATGGCGATTTTACAAGTTTATCAGGCCCAGGCCCTGAAACAGCTGCACGAGGGTGGTCCCGACCAGGGGGTTTTGGAAGAACTCCGCGCCTCCACCGACTTCGCCCTACGGGCGACGAAGGTCACGGCGCGTTCCCTTGGTCAGGTGATGTCCACAGCCGTGGTCCAGGAGCGACACCTATGGCTCACTCTGGCCCAAATGGCAGACGTCGACAAGGCTCGCTTTCTTGACGCTCCTATCTCCCAGAGTGGCCTCTTCGGCGACACTGTCGAGGACTTTGCCCAGCAGTTCTCGGCAGTCCAGAAGCAGAGGGAGGCCATCCAACACATCCTGCCCCGCCGCGAGTCTAGACCTACCCTGCCGCCGGTGGCTCAGCCTCCCCCTGCTCGTCGCCGAGGGCGCCCCCCCTGCAAAGAACACCCGCAGAAAAGCCGCGAAACGTCCCTGACGCGGGCAACCTGGAGGTGGAGAAGTTTGTTCTTCAGGGGGCGAAAACATCTACGTCCCCGCTCCCGGTGGAGGGCCGGGGGTTGTGCACTTTAACGCTGCCGCCGGCCTACGGGTCGGCGGTACCCACAACTTCAATAAAAGAGCAATTTCCTTCACCTCCGGGGCCTCGGCCCCGTGTTCCCGTTCCGGGCGGCACCAGGATGCCCTCTCGGAGCCGGACACGGAGCTGTCTATCGCCAGCGCGGGAACCTGGGAAGAAGGTAGGCCCTGCTCAGAGCAGCTTGTCTCCCCTCCCTGTTCCCCCCCAGGCTGCCCCACCACGGTCACGTCGGTCAACGTTCCCTTGACACCCCTGTCGAGGCGCTTGGGAGCCTGGCTTCAGCTTCCCAGCCCCTCGCGGTGGTTGATATGGACGGTACGTCTCGGCTATGCGATTCAGTTCGCCAAAGCTCCGCCCAGGTACAGAGGTGTCCATCACACTTGTGTCCATTCAGACACCCACGCCGCTGTCCTGCGTGCAGAGGTCGCAGTCCTACTGGCAAAGGATGCGATCGAGCTTGTCCCTCCAGCCGAGATGAGGTCAGGATTTTACAGTCCTTACTTCATCGTGCCCAAAAAGAGTGGTGGGTTAAGACCCATCCTGGATCTCAGAGTCCTGAATCGGTCCCTTCTCAGGCTGCCGTTCAAGATGCTTACGACGAAGCGCATGCTCTCATGCATTCGTCCCCAGGATTGGTTTGCAGCCATCGACCTGAAGGACGCGTACTTTCATGTCTCGATTCTTCCTCGCCACAGGCCCTTTCTTCGGTTTGCGTTCGAGGGTCGAGCATATCAGTACAAAGTTCTCCCATTCGGCCTGTCCCTCTCTCCTCGCGTTTTCACCAAAGTTGCGGAAGCGGCCCTGGCCCCTCTTTGGCTGTCAGGTTTCCGCATCCTCAACTATCTCGACGATTGGCTTCTGATAGCCCCCTCTCGAGAAGTGCTATGCGACCAGAGGGACCTGGTGCTTCAGCACCTCAGCCTTTTGGGCCTTCAGGTCAACCGAGAAAAGAGCAAACTCTCCCCAGTGCAGAGGATCTCTTTTCTCGGTGTGGAGCTGGACTCGGTCTCCATGACAGCCCGTCTCACCAACGAGCGCGCTCAGTCGGTGCTGAGATGTCTAGATTTATTCAGACACAAGACAGCGGTTCCTCTAAAAACATTTCAGAGGCTCCTGGGGCATATGGCAGCTGCGGCCGCGGTCACGCCGCTGGGCTTGCTTCATATGAGACCGCTTCAGCACTGGCTACACGACCGAGTCCCGAGACGGGCATGGCACCGTGGCACACTCCGGATTGGCGTTTCCCCGCAGTGTCGCCGCCTATTCAGCCCATGGTCAGACCCTGCCTTTCTCCAGGCCGGAGTACCCCTGGGGCAGGTGTCCAGGCACATCGTGGTTTACACGGATGCCTCCACCACGGGTTGGGGTGCTGTGTGCAACGGGCAAGCAGCTTCGGGCTCCTGGACAGGACCTCGACTGCAGTGGCACATCAATTGCCTCGAGTTGCTGGCTGTGCTTCTGGCCCTTCGTCGCTTCCAACCGACGTTGCGTCAGAAGCACGTGCTTGTGCGTACCGACAGCACTGCGACTGTGGCCTATATCAACCGCCAAGGCGGCCTCCACTCCCGTCGCATGTCACAACTCGCCCGCCGTCTGCTCCTCTGGAGTCAAACGTGGCTGAAATCGCTACGAGCCATTCACATTCCGGGGCAACTCAACCGTGCAGCCGATCAGCTCTCACGGCAGTCCACCCTCCCTGGAGAATGGCGACTCCACCCCGAGACAGTCCAGCTGATTTGGAGGCATTTCGGGGAGGCCCAGATAGATCTGTTTGCCTCCCCCGAATCCTCCCACTGCCAGCAGTTCTTCTCCCTCAACGAGGTATCCCTCGGCAGGGACGCTCTGGCCCACAGCTGGCCTCCGGGGCCCAAGTACGCCTTTTCCCCAGTGAGCCTCCTTGCACAGACCCTGTGCAAGATCAGGGAGGACGAGGAGCAGGTTTTCCTGGTCGCCCCATACTGGCCTGCCAGGACCTGGTTCCCAGAACTCATTTCCCTCGCGGCAGCCCCTCCCTGGAAAATCCCCTTGAGGAAGGACCTTCTTTCTCAGGGGATGGGCACTATCTGGCACCCACGTCCCGATCTATGGAACTTGCACGTCTGGCTCCTGGACGGGACGCTTCAGACCTCGCCGGCCTTCCACAGGCCATGGTAGAAACCATCACTCAGTCCCGAGCCCCCTCTACAAGGCAGGCTTACGCACTGAGGTGGGGTCTGTTCGTTGACTGGTGTTCCTCACGAGGACAAGACCCACAGAGATGCACGATTGCAGTAGTGCTTTCCTTCCTGCAAGAGAAGTTGGAGCGCAGGCTGTCCCCTTCGACTCTCAAAGTGTATGTTGCCGCTATTGCCGCACATCACGATGCAGTGGATGGATCATCCCTAGGTAAGCACCCTCTGGTCGTGAGATTCCTCAGAGGCGCTAGGAGGATCAATCCTCCCAGACCGCGCCTCGTACCCTCTTGGGACCTCTCCGTCGCCCTCCAGGGCCTGCGGGGACCTCCCTTTGAGCCCCTCGCCTCAGTTGAGCTTAAGTTTCTGTCATTAAAGACAGCGCTCCTGACTGCGTTGGCCTCCATCAAGAGGGTGGGGGATCTGCAAGCTTTCTCTGTCGACGAAGCGTGCCTGGAGTTCGGGCCCGGCGATTCTCACGTCATCCTGAGACCCCGGCCCGGCTATGTGCCCAAGGTTCCCACCACGCCTTTCCGCGATCAGGTGGTGAACCTGCAAGCTCTGCCCTTGGAGGAGGCAGACCCAGCTATTGCTTCTTTGTGCCCAGTCCGTGCTCTGCGCACTTACGTAGACCGCACTCGGCACTTCAGACGCACTGAGCAGCTCTTTGTCTGCTTCGGAGGTCAGCAGAAAGGGAATGCTGTCTCCAAACAGAGGTTGGCGCATTGGGTGGTAGAAGCCATCTCCCTGTCCTACTTATATCAGGGAGAGCCTTGCTCCTTAGGCTTGCATGCCCACTCCACACGGAGTGTTGCATCTTCCTACGCGTTGGCACATGGCGCCTCATTAGCGGACATCTGCAGAGCTGCCGGCTGGGCGACACCGAATACCTTCGCCAGTTTTTACAACCTTCGCTTAGAGGCCGTTTCCTCCCGAGTTCTGACAGGTGACCGGGAGGACGGCTAGTGTCGGCTTGCTACGCCATTCCCACGTGGATCCGTGCGCTATCTCCCAGTATGTTCCCTCCGGCGAACCTGGGTCCTCCATGCCCCGCAGTCTGGGCTAGATGCGGAGTAGTTCTTGACTGTGCTCCTGCCGGGTCTCCTTCGCTCCGCAGGTTGTGGCTATTTTTCTCTATATTCTTCCAGGGGTCAACCAGAAGGCCTCTGTTTTCCTCGTATATCCCTAAAACCCTTTATGGATATATTGAATTTCTTCATTTTCACATGGACAGAATTCATGTCCCCCCCCCCCCAACCCCTGCTTCAGTTTCTGGCATCCCTGGGGTCCCCCCTTCTCGGGCCCCAGGGCGTTGGGAAGGTTACGTTAACGTCCGCCTGTTGACACGTCCGCCTGCCGGCACGTGGTCGTTGCGTAACGCGGCGCCAGGGACGTGGCCCGTTCCATAGGGTCAGTTCCCATGTAACGTCGAAGTGATTCGACTGAAGGGGAACGTCTAGGTTACGTAGGTAACCCTCGTTCCCTGAAGGAGGGAACGGAGACGTTACATCCCCCGCCACGTCCCTGTCGTCGCGCTGATGCCGGCTCAACCCGGCTCCTCAGCGAAGAACCTGTCTGACTGGCGCATGACGTCGCTATTTATACCCGTATGCACGGGGCGGGGCGCGTCATGCAAATGCCACTCGCCAATTTTCATTGGCCTTTTCTATAAGGCTCAGAGATGATTGGATTCTAAGCGAATTCCCATGTAACGTCTCCGTTCCCTCCTTCAGGGAACGAGGGTTACCTACGTAACCTAGACGTTCTTTTGTCACCTCTTCCCATGCCATTTCACTTAAATGCTGAAACCCCAATCACTTTTTTTTTTTTTACTTTAGTACTTCAAAAGGTGGTGTCACAATACCTAGGCTACCCAATCTCCTTGCGCTGTTTACCTACTATAGCACGTGTGCTATTTGTACTTACAATTGGCTTTGCATGCATATATATATATATATATATAAACGATACACAGCATTAACCTCGTAGTGAAAATTGATAATGTGGATACGGGTATTTTATATACGTGGGAAAAAGTGTAACGTAAAAGAATAGTTAGATTAAAAACACAACACGACACTCTACTAAACATCATAAAACCTTACCTTGATCTGGGAGTATTATTGGAACGGAAATTGATGGCCTTTGAAACTGTGCCACGAACAAAGCATACTGTTTTTCCATAATATGAAGCTTTGCCTTTTTCACCTCCAGCGTGGCTCGGGCAATGTTGTTTGCCTCTTGTAGCCCTTGCTCGATTCCCCGCAGAAGTTGTAGCTTCTCTTTTTCTAGCTTCACCAGCTCATCACTGCAGTCGCATTGGATTAAAGGACGCCTTCTGGAGCCGGATTGCTGGTGCTGGGGGTCCTCAGTCAAGGGTAGTGAAGGTGCGGACAGGTGTGGTGCTGAAGAAGCGCTGTCACTGCTGGCAGGGGAAGAGGCTGTGTTAGGTCGAGGAGGTAAAGATTAAGTGCTCTGCGGCAATGTATCCACACCTGCTCTCAGATCAATCCCCCCTGAGATACTTTGTGAGGCTCCTTCTCCGAGGATTGCCAGGGCCCTTTCCTCATCGCGACTGAGTGCAGGCACAGAGCTGGGTCCCCCACCAGTTCTTTCCGGTCTCTCCGGACTGCTGCGCCTCTCGCTTTGGCAGCGCTGGCAAAATCGTGCCATTTTTTACGGATCACGTCCCACTGTCTCAATGGGCAGGAACCAGATGCTGCCAATTTCATGGCTATGCTTTCCCAGATTTCTTTTTTTTTTTTTTTTTTTTGTTGGAGACCGTTGTGCGGAATCTAGCGAATAATACACCTTTGTGGTGTTCCACCTCATCCAGCAGTATAGACATTTCGGAAGTAGTGAAGCTGGGCAATCTCTTTTTGCGGACTTTTTTCCCCGACATAGTGAATGTCGGTATGTCTTTCATGTTTGCGCTTTCATTGAGGAAATCATCCAATTACACAAATGAGCGATTTACGGCAATAATGTGATACGGCTGGTGGGTAATCAGCATATGTTGTGGAGAACATTAACACACGTATAGCCGTGAGGGTGTGGGATTGCTCACTTGCTAAATTATAAATACATACACATATTTATTTCTGCATGTACATATTTTAATGAGCCCCGATAAATGCAGTTTATACTATTTCTAAAACGCTTCTTTATAAAGAACATTGTTTTCTCAATACTTTACCTATACCGATGTGAAGGAAAGAGCGCACAATCGATCATCGAGGCATCGATATCAACCTATTCAGCACCTCCACCATGGACAGAACCTGCTAAGGTCACACTTAAGAAGGTTTACCTTAAGCAACATCCTAAGGTATAGCTCAGAGAACACACATAGGAAAGGTATACCTGTAGTTAAGGTGTACCTTTTGAGTCTTCGTAGCGTGCTAAGAGACAATGTTTTCGGAGAACGCAGCCCAGATCTTTTTCCCAGATTAGGAAGTGGATTGTTTTATTGCACGGCCTGTGTCGCGAGAAGTTTTTGAGCTTTGGCTTCACGAGGGGATCAAAGCACCCTTACACCTGTATTTATTACAAATTTGAATGGATTTATTTGTGTTCATCTTTTTCTCTTTT